>NC_052515.1:31935936-32223436 GCF_014356525.2 Nilaparvata lugens | reverse complement strand
ATTTCAGGCAATTTCACCCATAATTACCCACTTTTCATATTCAATGGTAACTGTAGGAAAACCTTAATGTGAAATACATGCGCAAAGTTCCTCTGCTGCATTCAAGAAACCATTCCGCCCTCGCCTACGGCTCGGGCGTAAACGTTTCTTTCGGTGCAGCAAACTGTCACTTTGCGCACTAGTTGCACAAATAACTATAGTAATACTGTAAGAAGAAGTTCAAAGGAGTCAAAATACTATTATAGTTTTTTGTTATTCTGAGCTATTGAAGAACTGAAAACTCTTTCTACAGTGAGGTCAACGTTATAATGGGAGTTTCATTTGATTAACTATGGTGTTGCTATCCTTGTCTATCATTCAACAAAGCAGGTAACGCTATCCTTATAACATGAACCCTACAGTTAAGGCTGTGCAAAGACTAAAAATAAACTTTTTACTCGTGATATTTTCCAAAGTTGCTATCCTTGTCTATCATTCAACAAAGCAGGTAACGCTATCCTTATAACATGAACCTTACTATAGTTAAGGCTGTGCAAAGACTAAAAATAAACTTTTTACTCGTGATATTTTTCAAAGTTTTTTTCATTTGTATATCATCAAGCTATCAAAATGAAAACGTTTTCTTACGAAACATTTTTTTCTCATCATTACTTTTTGAGATATGAGCGCCTAGAGTTTAAATTTTGGGACAGAACATTTCAAATTCGGTAAGAGATAAATCCATGAGACTTAGAGGATATATTTTCTTCATGGTATTCTTGATCTAGTAAAACAAAAATTTTCTCAAAATATCAATTTTTAAGATAGTTATTCAATTTACTAAAAATAACCAAAAATAACTTTCAGTTGAGTTATTTTTGTTAAATTGAATAACTTTTCCAAAAATTGATATTTTCAGAAAATTGTTGTTTTACTAGATCAACAATACCATGAAGAATCCATCCTCTAAATCTCATGGATTTATATCGTATCGAATTTGAAATGTACTGTCCCAAAAATTCAAACTTCTGTCGCTCATATCTCAAAAAGTAATGATCGGAAAAAAATGTTTTCCTGAGAAAACTTTTGATAACTTAATGATATACAAATCGAAGAACTTTGAAAAATATCACGAGTAGAAAGTTCATTTTTAGCCTTTGCTCAGCCTTAATTATAAGGAGTTCTGCGAGTCTGAGACCCGGTTGCACAAAAGCCGGTTAAATATTAATCGTGATTAATTTCACGAGAACCAATCACAAAAAGCTTTTTTGAAAAGAAGGCTTCTCTTATTGGTTTTCGAGGAATTAATCATGATCAAAATTTAACCGGCTGTTGAGCAACTGGCACTGAGTCCAATAATTGTAAAATTTGTTTACATTACCAATCCCCTATCATCAACCTCGATTGAACTTTTGAAAAGCGCGCGCATAAATTATTTCAACACTCTAGACCGGAAATGGACGCTATACCGGAAGTAAACAGACAACCAGACACTCCACACAATCGCTCAAATTGGGGAAACGGTAATTGACTCATATATAGTCCACGTTATAATGGCAGTGTTTGATAAGCAATGGTATTGCTATCATTCAACAAAGCGGATACCGCCATCTCTTTCTCGCTTTGCTCTGTTGCCAGATCGTCTTTCAACAATGTAGAGTTGATAATTAATTAACAAAATATTTCATCTTTATTATGAAATTATCGAAATTATTTGATTAGCAATGGTATTGCTATCCTTGTCCATCATTCAACAAAGCGGACATCGCTATCTCTTTCTCGCTTTGCTCTGTTGCTAGATCGTCTTTCAACAATGTAGAGTTGATAATTAATCAACAAAATATTTCATCTTCATTTTTAAATTATTGGAAAATATAATTCATTGCTTCATAAAATATAATTGATTATTTAAAACGAGAATGAACAGTTAATATTACCTCAATAAACCTGTATCAGCTACCGTCTATAGAAGGCATTGACAATAGAGAGGATCGGCAACGTTGTTCTGCTATCTTTCTCTACTGCCATTACAACGTAGACCTCACTATAGTGTGATGCACTTTAAACCGTCAGCTTTCATCACAAATTGCTCCACTGCTGCTTCTAATTCAAGCAATGATGAGAGTTTCCTTTATAGAAGAGTTTATGAGCAGGATACTCACTCGATTACCTTATCACCATTATTATTTTATGAAATGGCATAACATTTGCATACTGTAAGTTCAAAGTGTGAACTACCATTTTGAACTATAGTGAAGTCCACGTTATAATGGCAGTGGAGAAAGATAGCAGAACAGCGTTGCCGATTCTCTGTCTTGTCAATGCCTTCTATAGACGGTAGCTGATACAGGTTTATTGATGTAATATTAACTGTTCATTCTCGTTTTAAATAGTCATTTAAATTTTATTTGTCAAGAAATAATTCAATAATAGTATTGTTCAATAAATAATAATGGCAGTGAAGAAAGATAAGAGAGCAGCGTTGCCGATTCTCTGGTTTGTCAAGGCCTTCTATAGACGGTGGCTGATACAGGTTTATTGATGTAATATTAACTGTTCATTCTCGTTTTAAATAATTATTTGAGTTTTATTTGTCAAGAAAAAATATTGTTCAATGATTAAAGTATGAGTTTTCATAATTGAATATTTCGTTAATCAATTATATCCCTACATTGTTAACCCTACAGAGACACACTTACTTTATGCTAACACAGTAGACACACTGGGGTGTTGAACACCCCAATTTAATTTTGCATGTTTCTTTGAAAAATATAGAGAAAAAAGTACTTAGCCCATACTTCATCATTTCTTAACCATTTTTGTTCCAAGTGCATACAGAAATCGAAAGTAAAGCTCGGCTTATCAATATTTATAATAATTATTTTAGAAGTACGTATATGTTCCGCCTGAGTGTTGGAGCTCCTCTGGTTTGAAGGAATGGCTTGATCATTGTCAATGACAACTTCATCAAAAACTCACGTCTCTTCATTTTATTGTTTTGAATCTTAAGTTGTAGAGAAGCATAGCATTCATTCCAAACTGATCCATCATCCCATACCACATTCGTAATGACAATACAAGTAAATCTTTGTAATAAAAGTGTTTGATAAAAGTCTTACGTAAAAGACACTCTGGGGTGTTAGACACCCCAAACGAAGAACAAGATGAGCTGGTGACCTTGTAGAATGCTATCACTGACTGGAAGTGGTGGAGAGTAGTTGACAATACTACAAACCTAATTTAGACTGGGCATAAACTCCCATCTGTTTGATATTGTCAACTGCAGAACAGAAAAAAAATCCCTGGGGTGTGAAACAGCCCAGTGTGTCTCTTCAGGGTTAAAAACGATGTGGAAACGTTATGGAGCTGGAAAAGGATAGCGCTATCTGCTTTGTCGACTGATAGACAAGGATAGCAACACCAGTGTTGATCAAATACTGCCTTTATAACGTAGACCTCAGTCATAGAGAAACAATAGCGTAAGTAGATATCCCATGGTTTAGGGAATCTATGTCGCAACTTTTACTGTTATCTCAAGCCAATTACTGTTGATTATTGTAAATTTTTACTGTTTTGTTGGGGTGATAGTGTATTAACGGCACAATTTGAGATACTACCAGCGTCACACAGCTGCATAGGAAAGAGCTATGTGAACTTTCGGCTTGGGATAACAATAAAACTTGCGACATAAACGCCCTATACCATGGGATATCTATGTCAGATATAGTTTCTCTATGCCTCAGTATAGTAATAACCGCTTAAATTGGATAAGAGACGTACGCCCAGTACATTTGTTAGATGGGTGACCACTTGAGCTGGCTTCAGTAATTTCTCCTAACAATAAAATTAGGGCCGGTTTCCGAGCTCGGGATTTAGCTAAGTTCTAGACTTTAAACAGCTGCAGTCAGAAAATTGGCTTTCCGAAACGGGGTGTATAGTAGTCGCAGTTTTTATAATAGTGGTCGCAGTTTTTATTTTCTCATTTCTATAATTGGAAAAGTTTTTCCTTGACGAAATTAAACATTTCTAAATAATTTAAAATAGCTGAAACTTTACACTATTTTCTCTTTATTTTATTTTGTGTTTAATTTTCTAGTTTTTTGAAATGCAATTCAAACGTGACTTTGACAATGACTACGACTACGCCCCGTTTTGGTAAGCTAATTTTCTGACTCCAGCTGTTTAAAGTCTAGAACTTAGACAAATCCCGAGCTCGGAAACCAGCCCTTACTGTTGTTATTGGTATCTATATAAATATAAAAGCGAAATGGACCGACTGACTGACTGAGTCACTCGCAGAACTAAAAATCTACCGGACCAAAAACGTTCAAATTTGGTAGGTATGTTCAGTTGGCCCTTTAGAGGCGCACTAATAAATCTTTTGGCAATATTTTAGCTCTAAGGGTGGTTTTTAAGGGTTTAAAGGTCGTTTTTTAGCATGTATATTCTTCTTAATCTCTTAATTATAATTGAAAAATGTCCATAACATTATGTTAATATGGAACTATAATCTAGAGAGAGTACCTCTTCGAAACAGTTGTTAACTGGTAACTAAATTAATAATTTTGTCAGGTTGGCATTAAGTTGAGTTGACTTTGTTAGGTTGGCACCAAGTTGAAGATTGAAATGCATTTATCGCGGAAAAATTGATTGGGTACTGCTACTTTAATCAGAGCTATTCCTGGAATATTATTTACTAGCCGTCAGGCTCCCTTCGCTCGCCATATCCGTTTAGCCAGACGTTTAGTCTGGACCCCCGACTGGATCGTCCTAACATATGATAAAAATGCAGGCGAGCGAAGCGAGCCTTCTTATCTCATTCTTGGACGATCCAGTCGGGCCCTGGCTAGACGGATATGGCGAGCGAAGCGAGCCTTACGGCTAGTTTGGTATATTGGTTTTGTAGTTGTATTAGTTCTTGGAACAAATCTCAAACTTAAATCAGTATTGTATGATAAAAAATCTAAGCATACATTATGACACTTGACTATCTCAAGCCAAAACTCAACAGTATTTGAAAGTCAAAAAAGTAGAAAAATACGAAACAAGGTCACAAAACAAAAATAGAAACATAAACAAATGAACTTGATTTCCATTCCAACCGAAATTTAGTCAGACATCTGTTACATAACACAGTGTTAAGTTCGATTAATGCTATGACATAAATTTCTAGAGCTTGACAGTTAAAGACCTTGAACAGTTGTCATATTTTTTTATTAATGCAAATAGATACAGCCCACAGTTAGTAGACAGTTCTAGCTACTAACGTTAGATACAGCTGATCTTGAAAGCACTCTAGATATCTCTCTGTCTCTCTATGATAGATAATCTTGCTTGTTAAGTACTGACACAGATGAAAAACAATCGTATAAATAGCTAGATATATTTCTCGATCCATGAAACATCTATAGATGCATAAGAGCACGTCAAAATATTAGAACACAATACACTAGTAGTTCTGTGAACAGTAGACCTCACGAAGTATTCTCAAGTACCTGATGGCAACTATAGACCTTATGGAAATACAGCAATAGACTGGCTTCTCCACACAATCTGTGTAATCACTTGTCAGCTGATTTATGATGAATAATTCTATAATCTGATTTTTACTCTAATATTGGCGTATGAAGGAGGCTCCTTTTTCCTTTTATATTATCCTTGAAATGCAAAATTTCCAAAATCCTTGCATATACGTCGACGCGCATAAACATTTAAACATTTAAACATTAAGAGAAATACCAAACCGTCGACTTGAATCTTAGACGTCACTTCGCTCGGACAATAATAGTTATTATGCCTATAAATCGTTGCAGGTCCATGCTGGATTCAGGCAGCTGAAAAAACTCTTCAACATCATAAAAAGGGTTCAAGCCGAGCCACATATGTAGAGTTTTTTGAATTCTATGGTTCCCATGTCTCTAAATTTGAGAGGCAATTTATTAAGTCTCCTCTGGTACTGAGTAGGATGTTTCTATCTCTCTCCTACACAAATTATACAAAAAAAGAGTTTGATTGATTGATTGGGGTACTTTATTTATGTAGATTACAATTTAAACTGGCTCATACACTTATATACAATAGAGAGATTCATATTTATCATAAATGAAAACAGTAACAAGCTCATCACAATAACTATAGATATCTCTATCTCTCTCTCTTTTTTCTTTAGGGATGTGTGGCAGACAGAACATGAAGTCCTAACTCCACCCTAATAAAGGAAAATAATCGATTCAATCAATCAAAATCTATTTCTCTCGTTTTGTGTCTCTCCCTAAATCTGTACTACTAATAACTACTAAATCTGAACTCTACAATTTTCTCCTCAGAAGAAAATTTATCATTTGTTCATTCTATTATCTCCTACACTGCTTAGAAGAAAATGTATCATGTTTTCATTCTGTAATCTTCTTTTAAAGTGTTGAAGAGTTCCAAAGTGAAGGATCGAGTTATCTGCTTTGTCTAATGACAGAAAAGGATAGCAAACCAATGCTAATCAGATGTTGACTTTATAACATGAATATCACCATAATAGGGTACTAGATAAATATATTGGGAAAAATCACTTCACGCTCATCGAAAGTCTTGAGACTCAAAACTTTGTACTTATAAACAATTATTTTTTAATAAAAATCATAGGTATGTTTCAGTTGTGAATATTCATATTATCGTATTCACATGTTCAACAATGACTATCATTTTATTGGTAGTTATTATTTGATAGAATACAGGTAATAAATAAAATGATGACTCACCTACTCTATCGATGACTTGAAAAGCTATCAAATTCAGCTGTTAGTCATAGCTCCAGTTTGTCGTCCTCTGAAAAAATTAATAACGGTATGAGTTTCAAGAAAGATACAGTAATAAATGTGATAACTGAATGATAAATTCTCCATGTTTGACAACGATAAAAATATCAATCTCGTTTATAATATTAGATACAGTTGATTCTAGTTGAAAATGACCAATCATCAATCATATTTCACATATTATAATATAATATCCTCTAACAAAATACAAACTTGTCCTATCGTACGGTGACGTGTTGTCCCGGAATGTGAGTGTGAGCGCTGTTATCAGGTCTGGCTGCAACTGTCTACAACGTTGATGGAAAGATACTTTTTCGCCCCACTTGGATGTAATGAGCTGGTTTTCGTGCGTCATATGGAGGCCGAAAATGATTGTTTTCTGACCAGGCCGGTAAAATTTTTACGGCTCTAGGGCTGTAAAATAACCTTGAAGTCAGCTGATTCTGATTCGATGTGAACGTGTTTACAAAATAAGTTATGAAACGGAATCAGTTTATGCTTCTAGAATTGAATAAGTATTCTGCAATAAGATACTATCATTTTATTTGGATGATAAAATACAGATAAGATATATTTATAAACTATTCAAATTCGATTTTCAGAGTATAATAGAATCTAACCTCAAACCTGCGTTTAATCGTACTGCGTTTAATCGTTCATCACGAGGCCTGGTGGATAATTTTGGAACTACTTGGCAATATCCATGTGCTGAACGTTTTACAAATAGTTTATGTAACGGAATAATTATGCTTTCAGAATTGAATTAAGTATTCTGCAATAATATACTATCATTTTATTTGGATGAATGAAATACAGATAAGTTATAAATATTATAAACTATTCAAATTCGATTTTCAGAGTAGGATAGAACTCTAAATCTAAACTTCCGAAGTCAATGACAACAGCTTGTTGACATTGACATTCAGATTGGCCAAATTTCAAGTGTGCTAAAACAGCTGATCAAAATCTTTTCATTTTTGTGTTTATCATTCAAGAATCAAAACATTTATAATAATATCATCTTATTGTCATTTGAAGAATAAAAAGTATAAACTCAACCTCTTACATAATTGAAGATTGTTGACGTTGACATTCAGATTGGCCAAATTTCAAGTGTGCTAAAACAGCTGATCAAAATCTTTTCATTTTTTGTGTTTATCATTCAAGAATCAAAACATTTATAATAATATCATCTTATTGTCATTTGGAAGAATAAAAAGTATAACTCAACCTCTTACATAATTGAAGATTGTTGACGGTTGACATTCAGATTGCCAAATTTCAAGTGTGCTAAAACAGCTGACAAAATCTTTTCATTTTTGTGTTTATCATTCAAGAATCAAAACATTTATATAATATCATCTTATTGTCATTTGAAGAATAAAAAGTATAACTCAACCTCTTACATAATCATAATTGAACATAATCTTTTAGGTTATTTAGACAAATCAGAATAAAAAATAAAAATACTTGGACAATTCCTTCTGATATTCAGATTACCTCAGATTTGCTGAGCTATGACCTTCCTGTTTTGCTTTCGGAGTGCCTAATAAACATTATTCTCATATTTATATTGTTTTATTTTTCGTGTGGCGAATAGTATATTTCGCACCTAGGGCCGAAAATGAGACTTTTCTGGCTCGAAATCGTTTTCAAGTCCGAGGCCGTAGGCGAGGACTAGAAAAGATTGAGAGCCGGAAAAACTTTTGCCCATGGTGAGAACGTAATTTTTCGCCACACAGAAAAATAAAACCATATATATATGAGAAAATAAATATTATCTCATTGTCTATTATAAGCACTTCCGAAAGCAAAGTGGAAGGTCATAGCTCTAGCAAATCTGAATATCAAGAATTGTCCAAGTATTTTTATTTTTTATTATGATTTGTCTAAATAACCTAAAATATTATGTTCAATTATGTAAGAGGTTGAGTTTATACTTTTTATTCTTCCAAATGACAATAAGATGATATTATTATAAATGTTTTAATTATTGAATGATAAACACAAATAATGAAAAGTTTTTGATCAGCTGGTTTACCACACTTGAAAAAGTTTTTGATCAGCTGGTTTATCACACTTGAAAAAGTTTTTGATCAGCTGTTTTGGCACACTTGAAATTCGGCCAATCCGATGTGATCTGAATGTCAATGGAAGTTTAGGTTAGAAGTTCTATCCTTCTATGAAAATAGAATTATTTGAATAGTTTATAATCTTATCTGTATTTTATTCATTTAAATAAAATGATAGTATATTATTACAGAATACTTTATTGAATTCTAGAAGCATAAAATGATTCCGTTTATCCACCATGTTCCGTGATAAACGCTTTACTAGGAGGTTTGAGGTTAGATTCTATTATACTCTGAAAATTGAATTTGAATAGTTTATAATATCTCATTTGTATTTCATTCATCCAAATAAAATGATAGTATCTTATTGCAAAAACTTTATTCAATTCTAGAAGCATAAACTGATTCCGTTTCATAAACTATTTTGTAAACATGTTCATATCAAATCAGAATCAGCTGACTTCAAGGTTATTTTACAGCCCTAGGGCCGTAAAAATTTTACCGGCCTGGTCAGAAAACAATCACTTTCGGCCTCCATATGACGCACGTAAACCAGCTCATTACATCCAAGTGGGGCGAAAAATAATGTTCTCACCATGGGCAAAAATGTTTTTCCGGCTCTCAATCTTTTCTAGTCCTCGGCCTACGGCCTCGGACTTGAAAACCGATTTCGAGCCGGAAAAGTCTCATTTTCGGCCCTAGGTGCGAAATATACTATTGTCATGTAATTAGCAGAAATAATTGATATCATTGAGAAGAGTGTGAGTACACAGACAGTGGTCAGACGTTCTGAGTTCGGCCATAGAGAAACAATAACATAAGTAGATATCCCATGGTATAGGGCGTTTATGTCGCAACTTTTACTGTTATCTCAAGCTGATAATCCACGTACTTCTTTCCCGTGAAGCTTTATGACACTGGTAGTCTCTCATATTTTGCCGTTCAAACACTCTTACCCGGTCAAAACAGTAAAAATCGACAATAATCGGTTTGAGATAACAGTAAAAATTGCGACATAAACGCCCTATACCATGGGATATCTACTTATGTTATTGTTTCTCTATGGTTCGGCGTTCAACGTTCTTTCTATGGACAAAATGAAGGCGGTCGAATACAAGCGTTCTCTATACGTTCTCATAGTTGGATTTTTCAATAAAAAATAATCATTACGGTATTTATTGACGAAAATCCAAATTAAATTAGAAAATGAATTGAAGGAAACCAAGAAACTTTCAGTCATGGTAGATGTATCTGTAGGTCTATCTGCAAATTCAATATATGTGAACAGTAGACCTCGCGCTCAGTAATTTACATTGACCTGTTTCTATGTTTTCTCAAAAATTAATAAATAATTTATCAATTTAAAAATGTCTAGAAAAAATCCTAAATAAACATAGAGCTTCTGTCCTATCGTACCGTGACGTGTCGTCCCGCAATGTGAGTGTGAGCGCTGTTATCAGGTCTGGCTGCAGCTGTCTACAACGTTGATGGAAAGATACTTTTTCAAGATGTTCAATGTTTTTAAACGGGTAGTATTATAGTCAACTATCTACTAACGTTTATGGAAGGATACATTCTCAAGATGTTCGATGTTTTTGAACGGGTAGTATTATAGTCCACTAAACAGCTGATTTATGATGAATAATTCTATAGTCTGATTTTTAATCTAATATTGGAGTATGAAAGGAGGCTCATTTTTCCTTTTATGTCATCCTTGAAATGCAAAATTTCCAAAAACCTTGTATATACGTCGACGCGCAATTTAAAAAGGAACATACCTGTCAAATTTCATGAGAATCTGTTTTGTAAAAAATCGCCGTAAATGCGCAACATATGAACATAAATAAACATCTAAACATTAAGAGAAATGCCAAACCGTCGACTTGAATCTTAGATCTCACTTTGCTCGGTCAATAATATGACAAGCGTCTCTCTCTTTCACACAATTCACGAATGGACAGAGAAAAGAGTAAGTATGCAAATCCAACAGCAAAAATAGGGGAAGAGCAGGAAAATAATGAGAAGTGGAGAAGAATTACCAGGAGGAAGACAAAGAAGGAGAAAAAAGAAGAAGAAGAAGAAATGGGAATGCCAGTAAACAGCAGCACAAGTTGGGTGATATTTCCAACTCCGCCTACTCGCTCCTGATTGGTCGAAACTAGACATGTATCTAATGCACAGTTCTGTCACTAGATGGCAGCATGTACTTGGTGATGAGCTCATATGAAAGAGTTGTCGATTTATTTTCGGTGACTATACTTTTGGTACAGTACATAATGGTGAAAATAGGGACCGAGAAGAGAAAAAGATTGAACGCGTAGAAGAACAGTATAAAATAGTGGTGTATCACAAAAATAAACTGGAAGACGAAAACAAAAACTGAACATTCTCAAAAGAAGATTCGTCTAGTGGGAAACTGCTACAACATTGACCATGATTGTACAGCAGATGTAAGTCAATCTCAATGATGTTGATGTTGATGATGATGATGATGATGATAATGGCCTGGATTCTTGTGTGAGCATGTGTGTGCTCGACCAACAACTGAGAAGATCTGAATGCCACTGGAAAAAAACAGCTGAGTAGAAAGAGAAGGAACAGGAGAGAAACTATTATGATGAAGAATAAAAAGAAAAGACAAGAGAAGAAAATGTAGAAGAAGTGGAGAGATAGAGAGAAGAAAAAGAAGAAGAAGAAGAAGGAGAAGAAGAAGGAGGAGGAGAAGAAGAAGAGAAGAAGAAGAAGAAGAAGAAGAGAAGAAGAAGAAGAAAAAGAAGAAGAAGAAGAAGAGAAGAAGAAGAAGAAGAAGAAGAAGAAAAAGAAGAAGAAGACAGGAGAAGAAGAAGAAGAAGAAGAAGAAGAAGAAGAAGAAGAAGAACAAAAACAACAAGATGATGATGAAGAAGAAGAAGAAGACGCCGACAGGAGAAGAAAAAGAAGAAGAAGAAGAAGAAGAAGAAGAAGAAAAAAAGAAAAAGACGAAGAAGAAGAAGAAGAAGAAGAAGAAGAAGAAGAAGAAAAAAAGACAAAGACGAAGAAGAAGAAGAAGAAGAAGAAGAAGAAGAAGAAGAAGAAGAAGAAGAAGAAGAAGAAGAAGAAGAAGAAAAAGAAAAAGACGAAGACGACGACAGGAGAAGAAGAAGAAGAGAAGAAGAAGAAGAAGAAGAAGAAGAAGAAGAAGAAGAAGAAGAAGAAGAAGAAGAAGAGAAGAAGAAGAACAAGAAGAACCAGAACAAGATGATGAACAAGTTTCATTGAGAAGGATCTCTCAATGCTATGGCCGCGTGAGAGAAAGAATGTGTGTGTGAACAAAAAACCTGAAAGAATAACACTGAAGTAGACGTTCGAGAGAGAGAGAGAGAGAGTAGAGTTCGAGAGAGAGAGTTAGGTATGACTGCAGGTGATAGAATGAGTGAGAGAGGAATATCAGTGAAGTGGACGTGTGAGTGAGTTCGAATGAGTATGTCTACAAGTGATAGAGCAGGAAGGCGCGAGAGAGAGAAGAGTGAGTGATAGAGAGAGTGAGTGTGAGTGTTGGTGAGGGAGTGAGTAGAGACTTTCAACTTGAACCGTTGACCCATAGACCTGCTGTAGTGAGAATCATTATAAAATGTCAGCATTACAGCAATATAAATAACAACGATGTAAATATAAATAACACCATTCGACCAAGGGATCCCCAGATTACAGAATCACAGAAGATGTCTGTTTATTTACACTTTGAAGGCACAAGTACGGTATGCAAAATAAAATTATCACACTTTTATTGCCTATAAAGATACATTAGTATTGAAATCTACTTATCTCAGCAAAAAGTATAACAAAAGTTGAAATGCACATTTCAATGAGAGCAGTGGAACTCTTTTTGGTTATCAAGTATTTTCTTGATGTTTGGAGTGTACGTTGTAGCTGCCATTCGATGCAGTTGTCCAACTGCTCATCAGTCAGTCTGATCCTATATCGATTTTTTATTAATTTCATAATTGAAAAAGATGCTTCACACAAGTAAGTAGAGCTGAACGTAGCTTTCAACCTCAATACAACTTATTTGGACAATTTATTTTATGAAATTGGGATGAAAAGAAGTTTCGGACTGTAGTATGTTTCATTGTCCTTAAGTTGATTGTAAATGACAAGTAAATAAATAAATGAACTTGAATAATATTGGGATATTCTTCTTTGGGGACTTGAGGCCAAATATTTCCAGTTGTAGAAAGTGATCTTAGAGACAGATCATTTGTAAAAATCCACAAATTCCATTTCAACTGAAGCCTTATCTCCATCAAAATGTTTTACAGCACAAGCTGCTAAATCTTCTACATGGATCTCTACAGAAGAGAGTTGATGAATTTGACCATATTTTATATGCTTTTAAAATCTTGAAATCGTTGATCGATCTAATCTCAAGTCTGAAAGAATTGTAACATATTCTTGGTTAATACTACGGTGTTGTGGAGAATTTTTCTCGTCATTGACTTTCTGCAGACTGGGAAAGTGTTTATATTCAAACTGGACCACATTCTTTTGCACGAGCATTTCTGTGAGCTACCAAAACCTACCCCACGAGCTACCAGTAGCTCGCGATCGACTGTTTGGCGACCACTGTTCTATTAGATTGAACGGAACTTGACTAACACATATGTTCATTTTGTTCATCATGTGTATGATAAGTTATGTTCAATCTAATTGAATCTATAAGGAATTAGTTATCAACATTTTGTTAATAACTTTGGTGTAAACGCAGCTTTAGTTCAAAATATTCTCAACGTTGCTGACATATAGTGAGGTCCACGTTATAATGGCAGTGTTTGATTAGCAATGGAATTGCTATCCTTGTCTATCATTCAACAAAGTGGATAGCGCTGTCTCTTTCTCGCTTTGCTCTATTGCCAGATCGTCTTTTAACAATGTAGAATTAATTAAATTAATTTACAAAATATTTAATGTTAATTATGAAAATGCATTATGAAATCATTGAAAAATACTAGTAGTTCTGTGAACAGTAGACCTCACGCAGTATTCTCATCCACAAGTACCTGATTGAAACTATAGACCTTATGGAAATACAGCAATAGACTGGCTTCTCCACACATCTGTGTAATCCTTGTCAGCTGATTTATGATGAATAATTCTATAGTCTGATTTTTACTCTAATATTGGCGTATGAAGGAGGCTCCTTTTTCCTTTTATATTATCCTTGAAATGCAAAATTTCCAAAAACCTTGTATATACGTCGACGCGCAATTAAAAAAGGAACATACCTGTCAAATTTCATGGAATTACATTACCGCGTTCCGCCGTAAATGCGCAACGTATAAACATATAAACATTTAAACATTCAGAGAAATGCCAAACCGTCGACTTGAATCTTAGACCTCACTTCGCTCGGCCAATAATTTATTAACTAAGTATTCAGTCTCAATCAAGAAAATCTAATATTGGCGTATGAAGGAGGCTCCTTTTTCCTTTAATATTATCCTTGAAATGCAAAACTCCCAAAAACCTTGTATATACGTCGACGCGCAATTAAAAAAGGAACATACCTGTCAAATTTCATAAAAATCTATTACCGCGTTTCGCCGTGAATGCGCAACATATAAACATTACGAGAAATGCCAAACCGTCGACTTGAATCTTAGACCTCACTTCACTTGGTCAATAATCTTTGAAACCCGCAACTTCTAATTATACATAGTAGTTGATGATAATATTAAGAAAAACAGCAAAATATTTCTCTTACAAGTATAATTTGACAGTAGGTTTCATTGGGTATCCTCTATTTGAAATGAGAATTACTCTTCAAATATTACTTTGTCGCTTCAACATCTTTGATTCTCATATGAATCCAAATTCATTTTCTTAAATAATGAGAAGGTTGGTTTCGATATAGAGTTCCAAGAGAAATTGGCGATAACCGCACATTAATATCTCAACCCGCATCAGTTTGTTAATGTAAAAGTTGTAAATTATGTTGTATATTAACCAACTGAAATCATGTGTCAGCGTATGAAAGTCTGTCTGTGTAATAGCTTCCAAATACCCTCAGCTGATGTTATGAATGAATGAATGAATGGAAAAACTATATAATTGCATGCAATCAATTCTTCAGCTGACTTAATGATGAATCATAACAATTTTTTCCATGTGCACTTTCAATGTAATTTCTATTTCCTGAAAAAGGACGAAGGAGTAGGCCAATTTTGTTGTTCAACGAACTTGACCTGTGAAAAGGTTCGACGAAAACGTGTTCAAAATTTGAAGCTGATTGAACAATTCTTGCTAATGTTATTGTAGAACATACAAACAGACGGACAACGATTTTCTTATGCACTTTCAATGTTATTTCTATATCCTGAAAAAGGACGAAGGAGTTAAATTTGTTGTCCAACGAACATGAACTGTAAAAACGTTCGAAGAAAACGTGTTAAAAATTTGAAGCTGATTGATCAATTCTTGCTAAAGTTATAGTAGAACATACAAACAGATGGACAACGATTTTCTTATGCACTTTCAATGTTATTTCTATATCCTGAAAAAGGACGAAGGAGTCAGCCAATTTTGTTGTACAACAAACTTGATCTGACTGATCAATTCTTGCTTAAGTTTTTGTAGAAATAGAAATAGAAATAGAAAATAGAAATGAAATTTATTCAAGTAAGTTACAATACATTCTGGTTCATACACGAATCTACAATAAATTACAGTACAACAGCCAATTATGCAACAAATTCCACATATTATGAAAACTTATTAATTACAATGAAGATTGAATGCAACATTAGAATATTGATAATATAGTATTGCAATATAACTACATAAATCAGCGGTGTTTCAACAATGAATAAATGATAATTTCAATGAATAAATATACATCCCACTATATATTATATGTGTTGGGGTATAAGTAATTAGTTGCTTATTGCGTGTAATAATTACTATTTACAAACTTCATTCACTGATATGGGATTTAAGTTTTTTATAATAAAATTAGTAAAAATGTATAATACAAACAAACAAAATTATGGAATTAGTAAATAAATATTAATGTTCTATTAAGGATAATAATAAGAAAGTATGTAGAACATACAAACAGACGGGCAACGACTTTGGCCTTCAGTGAGTCAAAAGTGAGAACTCGCTGACGCTCGTTCATTTTATTGATTAACGAAAAGGCGAGCAAAGCAAACCTGTCTTCCAGTTTATCACATAGCACTCAAGTGTGTGTAGTACAATACTTTACAACTCCTAATCTTATCTTACCAGCATATTCTAGTGGCAGACTTAATTAATTCCTATAGGCAAGGTCGTGGGTGTTTTAATCAAATATATGAGAACCAATAATTTATTTTCAGTACTTGATATAAATTTTGTTGACACTGTGCTCAGTGAGTTGTTATCAAAATTGTCGTTTACTAATTTTCCGTCAACTTGTCAGAGAGGTTATTTTCAACAATTTCCCTTCAATATTTTGTTGATTTATTGAAAGATATTTTTATTGAAAACAGCAGATTCTGTCTACATTTTCCCTTCTAGATATTTATATTGAAAGATAAGTTAGTTGAAAGCAGCATTTTCCCCTCTGTTTTCCAATAATGTGTCAGAGTTTGTGAAAATAACTCTTTGATGAAATTCACTTTTCTGTAGCTAAATTTTTATCAATAACATTGTGTTATCAAAAGTAACTCCCCCGCCTTTCTTTCATCAACTTGTCAATTTATTAAAAAATATATCACTTGTGAAAAATTGTGGTTTCACAGATAAAATTGGCCTCAAACGTCAAAAAATAAATTTCACGTGATCGGAATTCTCAAAAACTTTAAAAATCGATTTCAAATTTTAAAAATCTGGTGTGGCGCACTCACACAACTTTCCTTGCCGTTATGAAAATTGATCACCTGACGCTAGTGTTCCCGCGCAACACAAGTCTGATATTCAAAGATCTAAACCAGCTGGTGACAGGACAATAACGCTGAAGACACACGAGGTCTGCTATCTCTCCATAGTGGATGATTCAATAGAACCAACAGTTGCCAACAGTTTGCAATTGAATAATCTTATTTTCTCGAATTTCGAGCTTATTTTCAATTTAAGGAGAAAATGTTACAAAACATTAATTGTAGAGATTTTTATGCTCAATCTTTTCCACTTAAAATTTTTTGTTTAAATTGTATCTGAAGCCTGATAAATTGGGAATCTAAAATCAAACTTTGCATGGATGATTCAGTGCTCCTCAAATTTTTACAGATATGAGACTTGTGGCAGTTGATAGAGCTTATCAATGACTTTTCTAGGTATGAATTTAATCAAAATCGTTGGAGCCGTTTTCGAGAAAATCGCGAAAAACCCTGTTTTTGACAACATTTTCGCCATTTTAGCCGCCATCTTGGATTGCATTTGATCGAAAATGTTCGTGTCGGATCCTTATAGTGTAAAGGACCTTAAGTTCCAAATTTGAAGTCATTCCGTTAATTGGGAGTTGAGATATCGTGTACACAGACGCACATACACTCATACACACACACACACACACATACAGACCAATACCCAAAAACCACTTTTTTGGACTAAGGGGACCTTGAAACGAATAGAAATTTAGAAATTGGGGTACCTTAATTTTTTTCGGAAAGCAATACTTTCCTTACCTATGGTAATAGGGCAAGGAAAGTGAAAAATACACCTTCAATAGAGGAAAGGTGATACCGGTATATATTATGTAATAGAAGCAGGTAACCCGTGCTCTGCAAGGGTCTATTTTTAAACTTGACAAACTGAGAAATAGACCGAGTGGAAGAGTTTGAAATAGGCCTATAACCATCCTCGGTTAATTAAGAATCTATATGCAAAATTTCAAGTTAATCAGTCCAGTAGTTCAGACGTGATGATGCGTCAAACATAATTCTCCCCCGTACGTGTATAAGCCAGTTCTTCCCTTTATTATAGTACTAGCTTACCCGGCGAACTTCGTACCGCCAAAACGTCAATGTATCTCATGTCACACTTGACTTCATTTGGTGAATCATGAAATTTATTTATTTACAATCAATATTTTCATTTACATCCAAATACGGACTTCCTATGTGCTTAAAACTACCGTTTTAATACCAGTAAACAATTTTATCACAGAGTGATGTGTTTATTACAGCTATAATAATAATAATATCAAGTGACCTGGCTGGCTCAGGTTTGATGTCATAGTTTTCAGGTCGCAACTGATCAATTTCAGGGCCTCTGACATGACCTAACGACTGCTTTTTAGGCAGCCGGGACCGACGGCTTAACGTGTCCATCCGAAACACGTTATTACAGCTGGTAAGTTTAGATGCTGAATCATATTATCACAACATGATCTTGAATCATGATGATCTTCCCGTTCTACGTTAGCCGCTCAGCCGACAATTTCGAAAACACAGGTCTGTAAAGTGAATTAATATATAATTATTTTTTGCCCCCATAATAAAATTTCTGGTCAGAAACCATCCCCAATATTCACACAACATATTCCCAAAGTCTCATGCAGTTCTGTAAAGTAGTTTTCGAGTTTATAGGGAACAAACAAACTAACACACAAACAGACATTCATTATTATATATAGAGATAGATAAACTGCTCAGTCTTGATTAAAATAATCAATCATCAAACATCGATATTTTATTTCTATAAGAAAATATAATTTTCAATTATTTAATAACTACTGTATTGAGATTGGAAATATATTTTTCCTACAGATACCTTGAAAAGTGACCATTTCTGCACTGATTGCAGGCCGCAAAGAATCACTTTTCCACACTAGTGCGCAAAGTGGTACTTTGCGTACTCCAGATTTGCAGCATGACAACGCAAAATAGTTAGTAGGTTATATGGAGCATCAATGCAGGAAAATCAAAATGAAGTTGGTAACACTTATAGTAAGGCCTACATTATAATGGCAGTGGAGAACAGCGTTGCCTTGTCATTATGTGCCTTGATTATAGTCATTTCAATGCTTACATAACATAAACCCCCTTCAAGCAGTCACATAAATTTTCAATTGAATTACTAATCATTATAATTCAATTATTATTATTCAATTTTAAATAAATTAAGGTTTTTATATATAATAAAATTACACAGAAAAACATTTGATGGATTTCAGGGAATTTTACCCATAATTACCCACTTTTCATATTCAATGGTAACTGTAGGAAAAATTTAATGTGAAATACGTGCGCAAAGTTCGTTTGCTGCACTCAAGAAACCATTCCGCCCTCGCCTACGGCTCGGGCGTAAACGTTTCATTCGGTGCAGCAAACTGTCACTTTGCGCACTAGTTGCACAAATAACTATTTTATCAATTATACTTTTTTATCCAGCTGCTGGAAAATGAAGGATTGGTGAGGAGGCTGAAAAGGAAGAAGCCATTTGAACTGGTCTACTGCTGATTCAAGTGGCTTGTGTCCAGTGAAAAGCAGAGCAGTGCAAATGAGTGAAACCCACCTGTGTAGTACAGTCATAAGCAGTGTACTAATAATATTAGAATTTGAATAGGAGACCCTATGGAGGATTCTCTTGTATGAAAAGTATTTATTAGTATTATAGGACAGAAAAAAGTTGCTCATTAGTCCCTAGACTAGATAGCAATCTATCGTTGAATAAAAAAAAAAGTTATACTTCTACATTGTTGAAAAACGATCTGTCAACGTCGCAGAAGTAGGGAAGGATAGCGCTATCTGCTTTTTGGAATGATAGAGACAAGGATAGCAACACCAGTGTTAATCAAATACTGCCATTATAACGTGGACCTCACTTTAATAGATTCAATTTATCAACTCAATTTATTTCACCAAAACACAGAAAACAGTACAAAGATGTGACAATCGGAGAAAAACAATAATTATTATTCTAAATATCTATATCAACTATCTGAAAAATACGGCTGGAGGTGAAGAACTACTGGCATAACTGAATAATATTAACTACTGGCATAAATAAAACACTAATTCAAATCAAACAACGATACAAATAACTGAAAAATGGCTAAGGCCCGGTTGCACAACAGCCGGTTAAATTTTAACCGTGATTAATTTCACGAGAGCCAATCAGAAAAGGCGTTTTTGAAAAAACAGCTTCTCTGATTGATTCTCGTGGAATTAATCACGATTAAAATTTAACCGGCTGTTGTGCAACCGGCACTGAGACTTGTTAAATAATCGTGGCGTATCCTCCATTATCTCCATACCAAATCACTGTCAATGTCATCTATACTATAATAAAGGAAATAACTAGCTTACAAATTATGTGTGACGCATCATCACGTCTCAACTACTTAACTGATTAACTTGAAATTTTGTAAATAGATTCTTAACTAACCGAGAATGATTATAAACCTATTTTCAATTCTTCATGATTTCACTCGGTCAAGTTTTCAATTTGTCAAATTTCAAAATAGATCCTTCCGGAACACAGGTTTCCACCGAGTTTTAAATACAAACTCATTCAATTAACTTTGTTCCTGATTTCCTTCCCTGAAAATATGTCCTAGACTTAATTTTCCTCTCAGTGTTCGAGTAACGGTTCAG
The DNA here is from genome assembly GCF_014356525.2 of Nilaparvata lugens. Classification (NCBI taxonomy): domain Eukaryota; kingdom Metazoa; phylum Arthropoda; class Insecta; order Hemiptera; family Delphacidae; genus Nilaparvata; species Nilaparvata lugens. Next base: position 32,203,021 of record NC_052515.1, on the reverse strand, counting down.
TAATGAATTTGTCTCAGTTCTAGTTGTCGACTTATCGTGAAAATTTTAGTTTAAAAATGTCCGTCTGTCATTGATCTTGTAGGTATCTAGTTCACGGAACATTAGAATCGCGCATTACTCGATTCGATGTGCATTTTTAGTGATTTGACTTGAATTTGTTGAAGATTTCACGGCTGTCATAACAGATTGACGGTCGCACAATTTGAATTGAATCTAGTGAAAACATGGAATATTTTTCGAAAGTCAGAATGAATTGAATTTGGTAAAAACTTGGAATATTTAGGCCCGGTAGCACAAAAGCCGGTTAAATCTTAACCGTGATTAATTCCACGAGAACTAATCAGAAAAGCCGTCTTATCAAAAAGGACTTCTCTGATTGGTTTACGTGGAATCAATCAGGATTAAAATTTAACCGGCTTTTGTACAACCGGCACTTAATCTTGTAAATTTGTTGTAATGTTCTGTTCTATAGTGAGCATGATAAAGTCAGTGCAAATTACAGGATTACAGAGTTGACGATTCTCTGTTACCACTGGATTCTGTGATACATAGATGATACCGGTATAGTGATTTCCGCGTTATAATAGCAGAATTTGATCAACACTGGTGTTGCGATCCTAGTTTATCATTCGACAAAGTAGATAGCGCTATCATCTCATAGCTCTGTAACTTTGTCAGATCGTTTATTAACAATGTAGAAATTAATATAATTTATTAACTAAGTATTCAACCTCAATCAAGAAAATCTATCAATCATTGATACAACTAATCAACTCGATACACAACACCATGGGATATCTACTTATGCTGTTTTCCCCCCTCTATGATATTACAAACTGAAACAGCAATACTAAATTTTTGACCGTGATTTGTTTCCAATTACACTATAATTTTCAATTCTTCCCAAACAAATGAATCAGAATCAGAATGAATAATTTTAAAGAAGAAACTTTGGATGCATTACATATATTTTGGCGAATAGATTTAAATTTGAATTGGAAAATTGAGAATACGTGACACCCCGGAAGTATTTTCACGTCTATTTGGCCACAATCACGTGACTGCGTTATTCTTGATGTTGAATAATGAATCATTCATTGTTTTATCACGTGGTTTCACGTTACAATTCACCGCTCTCAACCGTAAACAACAGGAAACTCTTGGAAGGAAACCCAAGGATGTGCAGAAGAATTTACATGGCTGGGAAATATTATTCCAGAATGGTATCTAAAGCAAAAGTTATATTAGCTTGCATATGGCTATTGAGTAATAAGATTCATAATACAGTATTATTATTATTTCACATCTGAATTTCAGTAAAAGTAGTCTTAAGCCATGTCCACACTGAACAAATGTTCGAAAAACATGTTTGTTGAAACAGTTTGGGCAAATTTTATTATGCTTGACAAACAATGTTTGCCCGTGGCCAGCCAGTGTGGACGCATCACCAAACAAAATATTTGTAATTGGGGTGAACAGGTTTTATGTTTTACAGCTGTAAACTCTGAAAATGTTTGGAAAAACAGTAATTTTTTGTTTGACAAACAATGATTGTTCAAACTTATTAAAATGTTTGTCCCTGAGCTCCTCAACAAACATGTATGTCGAACATTTGTTCAGTGTGGACATGGCTTTATACAGTTTCCAAGTCACTTGACACAATCGTTGAGAAAATAAATAGAATATTGTTTATTCGTCTATGATATTAGAAATGATATTGTAAATTATTTGTCTGTGATAGAATTTGATTTTTGAGAATTTAATTATTGGTATTGTTCCTCATCCATTCAATCAATATTTGGAGCGGTTCCAATCAATAAGGAGAAGAAGAAGACAGGAGGAGGAGGAGGAGGAGGAGTATGAGTAGGAGGAGGAGGAGGAGGAGGAGGAGGAGGAGGAGGAGGAGGAGGAGGAGGAGGAGGAGGAGGAGGAAAGATATTCTCTATTACAGGTGATTTTCCTAGGGAAGATATTTGGAAAGACTGGCTTCTCCAGACATCTGTGTAATCATTTGTTAGCTGATTTATGATGAAAAATTCTATAGTCTGATTTTTACTGTAATATTGGCGTATGGAGGAGGCTCCTTTTTCCTTTTATATTATCCTTGAAATGCAAAATTTCCAAAAACCTTGTATATAAGTCGACGCGCAATTAAAAAAGGAACATACCTGTCAAATTTCATGAAAATCTATTACCGCGTTTCGCCGTAAATGCACAACATATAAACACGACGTTCGGTCAATTAATACTGTATTATGAATCTTATTACTCAATAACCGTAAGCATTTTATCACTTTCGCTTCAGATACCATTCTTGAATGAAATTTCTCAGCCATGTAATTTTTTCTGCACATCCTTGGGTTTCCTTCCAAGAGTTTCCTGTTGTTTACAGTTGGGAGCGGTGAATTGTAACGAGAAACCACGTGATAAAACAATGAATGATTCATTATTCAACATCAAGAAATGCAGTCACGTGATTGTGGCCAAATAGACGTGAAAACACTTCCGGGGTTTCACGCGTTCTCAAATTTTCAATTTAAATTTATTCGCTAAAATATATGTAATGCCTTCAGAGTTTCTTCTGAATAAGGCTATAATTATTCATTCTGTCATTATTCATTATCATATTCCAAATATCAAGCCGATTACTGTCGACTAACTGTCTATTATTAATGTTTTCTTGGGGTGAGAGTGCAAGAACGGCACAGTATGAGAGACTACCAGCGTCTCAGAGCTTCACCAAAAAATCTGGTGTGTGCACTCACACAACTTTCCTTGTCGTTATGAAAATTGATCACCTGACGCTAGTGTTCCCGCGCATCACAAGTTATTCTACTATTCGAAGATCAAAGCCAGCTGGTGACAGGACAATAACGCTGGAGACACACGAAGTCTGCTAACTCTCTATAGTGAATGATTTAATAGAATCAACAGTTGCCAACAGTTTGCAATTGGATAATCACATTTTCTCGAATTTCGTGCTTATTATTAATATTTTAGGTGAAAATGTTACTGAACATTAATTGAAGAGATTTTCATGCTAAATCTTCACAACTAGATTTTTTTTTGTTTAAATTGTATCTGAAGCCTGATAATTGGGAATCTAAAATCAAACTTTGCATAGATGGGGCGGAGCTCCTGAAATTTTTACAGATATGGGACTTGTGGCATTTGATAGAGCTTATCGATGACTATTTTAGGTATAACTTTAATCAAAATCGTTTGAGCCGTTTTCGAATATCGCGAAAACCCCTGTTTTTGACAACATTTTTGCCATTTTGGCCGCCATCTTGAATCGCATTTGATCGAAATTGTTCGTGTCGGATCCTTATATTGTAAGGACCTCACGTTTCAAATTTCAAGTCATTCCGTTAATTGGGAGATGAGATATCGTGTACACAGACGCACATACACACAAACACACACACACACACATACAGACCAATACCCAAAAACCACTTTTTTGGACTAAGGGAACCTTGAAACGTATAGAAATTTAGAAATTGGGGTACCTTAATTTTTTTTGGAAAGCAATACTTTCCTTACCTATGGTAATAGGGCAAGGAAAGTAAAAATAGCATAATAAGATATTCCATGGTATAGGACGTTTATGTTCCAAATATGAAGCCGACTACAGTCTATTAATACTGTTTTGTTGGGGTGAGAGTGTAAGGAATGGGACAGTATGGGAGACTACCAGCGTCTCAGAGCTTCACCAAAAACAACTACTAGGACTATCAGCTTGTGTCAACAGTGTAATTTGGAAAATAGACGAAATATACCATGGGATATTTTCTTATGCTATCGTTTCTCTATGGTATCAATGAAAGAACACCTGAAGGGAGGATAAGGTTTTGTATAGTGAGGTTCACGTTATTAAGGCAGTGTTTGATTAGCAATGTTATTGCAATGTATCCTTGTCTATCATGCAACAAAGCGGATAGCGCTATCTCTTTCTCACTTTGCTCTGTTTCCAGATTGTCTTTTAACAATGTAGAATTAATAATTGGCAAAATATTCAATTAAGAAAATTCATTATGAAATTATTGAAAAATATAATTCCTTGCTTAATAAAATATTGATTATTTAAAACGAGAATGAACAGTTGATATTACATCAATAAACCTGAATCAGCAACCGTCTATAGAAGGCATTGACAAGACAGAGGATCGGCAACGTTTTTCTCCTTTCTTTCTGCACTGCCATTATAACGTGGACCTCATTATAGGAAAAAAACTCAAACCTAATAGTCTTGACCTGAAAAAAACCAACAGATTCCAAGTTCCAACACAAGGCTCTAACAAGACTTAGTGACGGTTGCACAAAAGCCGATTAAATTCCAATCGTGATTAATTCCACGAGAACCAATCAGAGAAGCCGTCTTTTCAAAAACGCCTTCTGTGATTGGTTTTCAAGTGGAATTAATCACGATTGGAATTTAATCAGTGGCTTTTGTGCAACCGGGTCTTAGACTGTAAGCAAGAATTAGAAAGAATCTCGAAGAAGCTTCTTGTTCCTATCTAAAAACAAAATAACAATAAACAATGTAAGTGGGTGGTCACATGATAATAAATTATTCAACCCATAAAACTCAGTAGGCTACAACTGTATTTTTTTAAAATACAGTGAAATTCACTTTAAACTGACACCGTTCCCTATAAACAACACCAACACTTTTCATTCAACGAGAGCTGACAATTGGAAGCGAACGACTCCTTTTCATGGAGAAATGATTTATTTTGAGGATCTTTTTTTAAAGCGATAAAGTGAGACGATGGTGGTTATTTGGGTGAGTGAGTTATTATTCCAGGTGTATATAAAAGAAGAAGAAGAAAAAGAAGAAGAAGAAGAAGACAGGAGACGAAGAAGACAGGAGACGAAGAAGACAGGAGTCGAAGAAGAAGAAGAAGAAGAAGAAGAAGAAGATGATGATGATGATGTTGATTATGAACGGTATGATTAATATTTGTAACTTCCCCAGATTTAGAATAATTGAGTATGTACAGTTTAAACTGTGCAGGCTATTTCAAAACAATACTATTATTGAGATCATTCACGAGATAATAAATAGTCCAATATAGTATTTCGATATCATATTCTTCATATCCCATAATAAATAGTCCAACAGAGTAGGCCTACCTATTTCCGTATTCTTCATATCAACTCTGTAATGCTTACACTGTCAATATTGTATTGACTTTGTGACCATCTGATAAGAATTTTGAAATTCGATCCTTATCACTGATTCACTGTTATAATATGCTTCAACTCTATTAGCTTTGATTATTCATCCAAAAGTCAAGAATTTATTTCAGTCTCAAGTATTAACTACTGATGACACACTATTAACTGGAAGTCTTGAATAATTAAATAAATAATATAGTACCGTACTGTCTGTTGATTGATTGATTGATTGATTGAGTACTTTATTCATGTAGATTACAATATATACTGGCTTATACACTTACATACAATAGCTTAAAATACAGCAAAATTATAGATGAATTTACATAATATAGACTAAGAAAATAATTATTGAACTGTATATGATATGAAAAAGCAATTTGTAATAAAATAACTATAGATAATAATCATATTGTTATGCATCTACATAAATTGGCGGAGCTTTGGACATATCAATGTCCATTCTTCGGAAAGAATATTAAAAATATCCTCCCCACTAACTCTCTACCAAAATAAGAGATTTGAGAATTCTACTCCTAAACGATGTAAAAGTCATTTGATTCCAATTAGTTTAGTGTCAGCTAGCGGGAAACCCGTGCTTCGCAAGGGTCCAACTTGACAAACTGAAAACTTGACGTAATGAAATCTTGAAGAATTGAAAATTTAGTTCCAATTAGTTTAGTGTCAACTAGCAGGAAACCCGTGCTCCGTAAGGGTCAATTTTTAAACTTGACAAACTGAAAACTTGACCCACTGGAATCCTGAAGAATTTAAAATATACCTTTAACCATCCTCAGTTAGTTGAGAATCTATAAGCAAAATTTCAAGTTAATCAGTCCAGTAGTTCAGACGTGATGATGCGTCATTCATAATTTTCCTATTCCGTACGTGTATAAGCCAGTTCTTTCCTTCATTATTGTATAGATAACCATTTTATTAGTTCCAATAACCACAAGAATCGATTCACATAACATGTCAATTGACAATGACTCATTATAATTGTTTCAAAAATGGTTTGAATCGAAAGTATGACTGATAGAATTAATAAGTTGATTCCTGGTAATTTTTGTGTGAAGAATTTTAAATGAAAACTATCAAAAACCTCCTATGGAAGACCCTATAAAGGTGCGTACAGCTATACGCGCCGCGACCATGAGCAATTCACTTTTAATCGGCTGATTATATCATTGTCTGTATTTTTACAGAAACGGTGAGATATAGATATAAAAAGCTTGGCATCAGCTGATTAAAAGTGAATTGCTCATCTTCGCGGCGCGTAAATCTGTACGCACCTTTAGAAGAAGACACTATTAGTAAATGGTAGTAGTATAGATAGATTATTGAAATGTAGATAAATTATTTACTTCACGTTTTGAATAAAGGAATTCATCTATATATCTATAATGTATCTACGTTACTACCATTCACAAAAAATTAAAAGCATTTAATTGTGCAATATACATCAAAGCTATAATCGATATCGTTATGTGATATGTGTCACTTCATAGGCGATTGTCAGCCTCAGCAACTACTTTTTAGCGCTAGTTTTGTAATTAATTTTTATACTACCATCTCAAACAGGTCTAGTACCTCGAGATGTAAATACTCAATTGGCGTTTCATTTTATTTTGTATTAGGATTTTCCCATGTTGTCAAATTTGTATTGCTTTTATTATGTATTTCTAAGTTTCAATTTTTTTTCCAATAATACATTAAAACATTTTAAACTAAGTTGAGGCGATAAGAGCGACTCGAAAGTAAAAGATAATAGTGGTAAATAGCAGTAATAAATGGAACAGATTTTGCAATTTGAGGGGCGTGAACTCATTAATAAGAGATAATTAGAGATAATCATTAAAGAATCACTCCTTCCTTATCATATTGACTTCCTCTCCAAAAACATACTGTGCTTGCTTTGAGAAGATAAGCAGCAATGCCCTTGAATATTTATTCAAGAAGTTATCAGAAAAAAATAGAAAAACTACTGTAATCAATATTTAAAAACTATGAAAATATGAGAAACATTCATTCACATGCTTTTTTGAAGATGAATAAATCTTTTCAAAAATAGAACTGTCATATTGAATATTTTTATAATGTACTTATTATAAGAATAAATGAATGAAAGATTAAATAAATAATACAATGAGAAAGTAGAAAAAAGTTTCTACTTACCACGGCCATAGATCCTAAACTTCTCACAAGTTGTCAAAACATCCAAAATCCAAATTTAGAAAAATAATACTTGAAAAAATCACGAGTGATTTACAACTTTCTATCTAATCAGTCTTTTTGTTCGAATTAATACTGATATGCTTTAGCTGCAAAAAAATACAAGTTCCTATTTACAACGGTCTGGGTTTTTTTTTAATTACAGAAGTAAGAAATTTCAATAAACATAATTTTCTCTGGCTCTCTCATGCTACACCTACAATAATTGACGAGCGAAGTGAGGTCTAAGATTCAGGTCGACGGTTTGGCATTTCTCTTAATGTTTAAATGTTTATATATGTTCTTATGTTGCGCATTTACGGTGAAACGCGGTAATAGATTTTCATGAAATTTGACAGGTATGTTCCTTTTTTAATTGCGCGTCGACGTATATACAAGGTTTTTGGAAATTTTTCATTTCAAGGATAATATAAAGGAAAAAGGAGCCTCCTTCATACGCCAATATTAGAGTGAAAATCAGACTATAGAATTATTCATCATAAATCAGCTGACAAGTGATTACACAGATGTGTGGAGAAGCCAGTCTATTGCTGTATTTCCATAAGGTCTATAGTTTCAATCAGGTACTTGTGGAAGAGAATACTGCGTGAGGTCTACTGTTCACAGAACTACTATTCTATCTATAATATAATAAAGCAAAGAATATTGGCTGATACAAGTACGGAATAGGAAATTCACGAATGACGACGCATCATCACGTCTCAACTACTCAACTGATTAACTTGACATTTTGCATAATAGATTCTTAATTTACCGAGGATGGTTATAGGCCTATTTCAAAATCTTCAAGATTTCAGTGGGTCAAGTTTTTAATCAGACCCTTGCAAAGCACGGGTTACCTGCTAGTATAGTATTAGAATGAACATTAATTGAATTCAATACAGAATTAGGAATTGAAACAGTTTTGGTGAAATACCGGTTGATTCTCTCCAAATTGTAGCTTACTTAATTTTCAATCCTATACTATTAAAGGAGCAATTTCTGTTTATATATTTAGATTTTTTTGTTTATATGCTATACTATTAAACGAGCAATTTCTGTTTATATATTTAGATGTTTATATGTTTGTACTTCACCGGATCTCGAAAACGGCTCTAACGATTCTCACGAAATTCAGAACATAGTAGGTTTATAATATAAAGGTTCGATTGCTCTAGGTCTCATGCCTGGGAAAACTCGCTGAAGGACATTGAAAGGATAAATACGTCCTTGGAAAAACAGCTGGAAATTTTGTCGTCTGTCGATACCGTAATGGAAGAGAGTGAACGAGTGCATGTGTGGGATCATCCAGCTGATCTCACGAGAAGAAAAAATCAGCAAGAGAAACTTATTTTCGTTTATTTCTCTTTTTTAGAAAACATTTTCACTTCAGAAAGTTCAAAATAGTAACTAGATGCTGTTAGTGCTACATAGTATATTAACAAATATTGTAACAAATATAGTATGTCATTCTAAATCGAATTCATAGTATATCTATTTGTAATTGATGATGTGTTTGTTTTTTGAAATGTGAATAAATTATTGTTATTTTGATGAGTGATAGTGACATAGCCTAAATTTTTATTTGGACTGTATTATAAATTTGAAAAGGGACAGTTTTGGGCATAAGCCTGTTGTGCCTCCTCATATATAACTGTAAAAATAATTGTACGACTGAGAAAATGAATAAATAAATATAAACTATAAATTCAATCTTTCATTACAAATTGTCTATGCTTTTACACTCCAGAGCAAAGCTCGGTCCCCCGATATTGAGTGATAAATAGATGAAATAAATGCACTGAGATTTATTCAGTAATGTAATAGCATGTATCAATAGCAATTTATTATTTATATCTTACTAGCAGGTAGCACTGGGTCTAATTAAAAACTTGACTAACTGAAAACTAGACCTACTGAAGTCTTGAAGAATTTGAAGTTGGCCTATAACCATCCTCGGTAAATTAAGAATCGATATGCACAATTTCAAGTTAATCAGTTGAGTAGTTCAAACGTGATGATGCGTCATTCGTGAATTTCCTATCCCGTACGTCTATAAGTCAATTCTTTCATTTATTATCTTTATTTAATTATTCATTTATACGTTGATAGATACAATATCATTCTCAATTATGAATGATTGGGGAAGGAACAACATGCTTAAAGCCCAAAACTGTTCATTTCCCAAATTTGGATATAAATTTTATAGATTATTAACAGTTTGAAAATATTGAATAAATGAATATCAATGATTACCCTCAACTGAAGATCACATGACATGAAATTTTAGACTGTCACCTTTTCCAAAACATTTCTCAGCTAGTGGTGCTGGCTAACAAGTGGTCACCCATCCACATGGGTACTAAGCGTTCGTCACTTAGTGATCTCAGTAAAACACTATCATGGGTCACTTTTCAAAATCATATTATCTTGATTAAAATTATTATATCAAGAAATCGGGGTACAGTAATCAAAATTGTTGACACATTTTGAAAACAATTAAAAAAAAATTGACCACATGGTATAAAATTAAATTCGTATGGGTTTTCTTAGTGGGGATTTCCTTGCGGGAAGGTCCCACCTCGCTTGAATATCATTTATTTATTTATTTATCACATTGTATACAAATACTTAATTTGAGGAAAGGCACAACAGGCTCATGCCCAAAACTGTCCCATTTCCAATTTATACTACACTGTCCAAATCAAAATGTTTGTTATGTGACTTCCACTTTTCAAAATACAAATATATTATATTATAGGCCTTAACGACTGTCATACTTCAGCCGGGACCTAAATTTTAACGTGCACATCCGGTAACACAGAGCCACATGGTTTCGAATTATATAAACAACACAGAATTCCAGTGCAAATGTAACAAATTTTTGGCAATTTTTCAAAAATGGACCTGTAGAAATAAATTATTGGAGAACGTTCAAAAATGTTATACTCTACTTCTACCGAACACAACGTGGATGTCTCTAGCCTGTTGCATCTACAATATTTTGGTAGAGCCGAGAGAATCTTGAGTATTGAAATATATTTGTCAACTTGATACAACAAAGAGAATAGGAAAACTATTATTTAACGAAAATCCTAAATAAATGCTGTACATCACCCCGAAGACTTCTGCTACTGCAGACATTGACAACAGGGTTAACAGCTAGATGGAAATTCGATGTGAACTACTATCCAAAAATTAGTTGCCAGCCCGGGAATCGAACCCGGTACCTCCCAATTGCCAGTCAGGAATGCTTTAGGAGAATAGGAAAACACACACAGGCTTAGCCTTTGTGGAGAGTTTTCATGAAGTTTTTTAAAATATAATGTTGTATTTTCTGGAGCTACGATATAATAACAATTAGATTTAGTTATAATGATTAATTTTTTAGTTCAACTGTAAGTTTTATTTATGATTGTTTGGTTGCAGAAGATGTAACGTTGTTGTATAATATGAATATTTGTACCCTGAAATCATGATAATAAAAACCAATTTGATTTGATTTGGAAAACGTTTAAAACATATTATTCTACTAACGACTAACTTACAACGTGGATTTCTCTAACCTGTAACCTCCAAATTATTTTAGTAGAGCCGAGAAAGTTATGTTAATAGAAATTTGTCAAATCAAAATAAGGATTAAACACATGGTGTCCAACATTTTTCCTACCATTTTTTTTTCAAAATAAACAGCTTTCTAACAATATTTTTCACAGTAAATTTTCCACGGAGTAGACTACACAGTAACTGTTGGCGGGCCGCGCGTTTTTGTAAACTAACCGAGAATCACTTGCACTATTTCGGCCGGGTACCGTTATCTACTGTCTACTGTACACAGAAGAGACTGAAGTCAGTTCAGTGGGTTATCACTCTTCCACTTGTAAACAGAAAGTTCTCAGCTAACACATAGGAAGCTCCTGTGATACACACTGATAATGACTTTGATACAGATTGTTCGGACTGATAATGACGAGGGTTCATCTTCTTCTCATGTTTCCTACTTCTTCTTCTCCTTCGTCTTCTTCGTCTTCTCCTTCTTCTTCTTCTTTTTCTTCTTCTTCTTCTTCTCCTTTGTCTTCTCCTTCGTCTTCTTCTTCTCCTTTGTCTTCTTCTACTGTCTTCATATTCTTCTTCTTCTACTTCTTTTTCTTTGTCTTCTGTCTTCTTCTTCTTCTTCTTCTACTCCGTCTTCCCCTCTTCTGCTGTCTTCTTCTTCCTTTTCTTCCTCTTCTTCTCCTTCGTCTTCTCCTCCTCCTCCTGTTTTCTTCTCCTTTCCTTCGTCTTCTTCTTCTCCTCCTCCTCCTGTCTTCTTCTTTTTCTTCTTCTTCTACCTTCTTTTAGTATTAGCACTAATTGACCGAGCGAAGTGAGGTCTAAAATTCTAGTCGACGGTTTGGCATTTCTCTGTTTAAATGTGTGAATGTTTATATATTTATATATTGTGCATTTACGGCGAAACGCGATAATAGATTTTATTGAAATTTGACAGGTATGTTCCTTTTTAAATTGCGCGTCGACGTATATGCAAGGTTTTTGGAAATTTTGCATCTCAATGATAATATAAAAGGAAAAAGAATAAGCCTCCTTCATACGCCAAAATTAGCGTGAAAATCAGGCTATAGAATTATTCATCATAAATCAGCTGACAAGTGATTACACAGATGTGTGGAGAAGCCACTATTAACTGTATTTGTATAAGGTCTATAGTTTCAATCAAAGACCTTAAAGAGGTATGCATTTTTAAGCTGGGTTATACCAAAGCTATTAACAAAATGTTAATAACTTAATCCTTATAGATTTTAATATTAGATTGAACGGAAGTTGACAAACACACATCTTCATCATGTGTATGATAAGTTATGTTCAATCTAATATAGTCTATAAGGATTGAGTTAATGACTTTGGTCTAATCGCAGCTTTAAGGTCTTTGGTTTCAATATTTTGTTTTGTAGTCATGGTATTATTATGCGTGCCCATTAGTATCAATATTCTCACATTTGAAAAAGCTAATTTAATAGGTGATTAAAAATAAAGAAATGAACTAAATAATGCTCAAGAAATTATAATATTTTTGATAGTAAAAATTAATTTTCATTACAAAGAAAGATTATCACGGAACTGGATGAATTACCGTATATCATATGGAATACAAATTCAAACGTGAACTGAGTTTGTTAACATTTGAAACAAGTGACATCAGGTACTTGTGGATGAGAATACTGCGTGAGGTCTACTGTTCACAGAACTACTAGTAAATCAAATTTCAGGAAAACATTTGACAAAACGTTTCTTTACAGCCCCGTAATTCTGTCATACAACCGAGAAATCGATTTAAAAATATGATTATATTATTTGGAAATTCATTCTCAACAAAATTTGTCCCTATAAAAATTCTGGTACGATGCATCGTTCACAAGTTTTTGAAAAAAAACCTAAGCGCCCACAATTTTTCTGCTTTGGAATCCAATCGGCACGCTTCAAAACTCAGGCCAAGCGTTTGAGAATCAGAAATGAGATTTTAGTGGAGCGCGCACTGCCTGGTGGCAGAATTTGGTACTACCAACTGAGCAAACTGCACGCCCGCGGACTCTAGCGTCGAAAACTGTAACTAACTAACTTGAGCCGACTACAAGAATTATTGATACAGTACACAAACTTCTATTTCTCAAGATTTTATCCTTATCTTTCGTTTTATCAAAAAATGACAAGAGACATCATTTGTAGAGAATATTTTTTTCTATCTGGATCCTTCCTATTACTATAGTAAGGTCCACGATATAATATCAGTATTTGACATTAGTGTTGCTATCCTTCTCTTCATTTATTAGACATTCTTGTCTTCATTAGACAAAGCAAATAGTGCAATCCTTTTCTAGCTCCGCAACGTTGCCAGATCGGTTTTTAACAATGTAGGAATGTAGTTAATTAACAAAATACCCAATCTCAATTATGAAAAAATTACTTAATTGATTAACTTCAGATTTTGTAGGCCTACATAGATAATACTCTGCCGAGTATGTTTATAGGTCTATTTCAAATTCTTCAAGATTTCAGTAGGTCATGCTTTCAGTTTTTCAAGTTTTCAAGTTAGCACGAGTTACCTACTTGTCTACAATATTATGTAGAAAAGAATTGGGTTATACATGTAGCCTACGGAATAGGAAATTCAGGCAAGACGCATCATCACATCTAAACTACTCAACTTATTAACTTGAAACTTTGCCTAAAGATTCTTAATTTATTGATGATGTTTATAAAGACTTTGTTTAGGACTTCAGTAAATCAAGTTTTGAATAAGACCGTTGAGGAGCACACAACGAGCTTGGTTATAGGCCTATTTTAATTCTTAAATTATATTAAATTAAATAGAAAGACTAAGAGATTGTCAAATTGTCAAAAACTACAGGTTTCATTGTACTCACAATAATATATATATTCTGAATATAAGTAAATTAAAGATTATATTTAGAATATTATGTAAGTACATAATTGTACTAATTTCACAGAAGCTATGTTTTCATTTTTGTTTGTAATTTTGTTCACTTTCTTTACTGAAGAATAATAATGTACCGTACCGTATTTATTTATTGATACTTAAATATCAATGAATAAATAAGTAGGTATCAATAAATAAATACATTTTTATTGTTCAGTAAAGGAAGTGAACAAAAGTACAAACAAAAAAGAAAACATAGCTTCTGTGAAACTAGTCTACAATTATGTATCTATCTACAATAATAATTCTAAATATAATCTTCAAATTTACTTGTATTTAGAATATATATTATTGTGAGTAGCCTACAATAATACCTGTAGTTTTTGACAATTTGACAGTTTTTTAGTCTTTCTATTTAATTTAATATAATTTAAGAATTAAAATAGGCCGGTTTCGGTTGTTACACCATCTCAATCTCTAATAAACTATTTCAATTCTTCAAGATCTCAATACGTCAAGTTTTTAGGGAGCAAGAATGTTGAAGAATGTTGAAGTGACACATAACCTCTACTTACATTTGGACTGTTGTAAAAATTAGAATTGGAACCGTTTTGGGCATAAGTTAGCCTGTGGTACTTTTCTGTAAGTTGTGTAATTCTGAATGATTGAATAAATAAATAAACTATTTTAATTCATCAATATTTCAATACGTCAAGTTTTTAGGGAGCAAGGGCCACCTGCTAGTTTGCAAATAAATAAAAATGGATTAAATTTTCAAGTTGACTTTGACATTGAACAAAACATACTCAATTCGCCTTTGAAATAATGTAGGTGTTCAGTGCATTGAAGAAAAACTTCATATACTGTCAGTATTCTCCGTAATAATACCTGTATAAAACCAATGTGCTTACCATTAAATGAAGACTGTCAGTTTGAAGTGAATGTCACTGTATAGCAAGCAAATTGTGTTGCCGGCCTGTAAGTTAGATGCAGGTGTATATGAATAATTATTATAATTTCAAATTGTCGTAGATAGATTATGACGTTTGATAATAGACGTCCCGAAAGAGAATCGACAAAGTAGTTACAATTAAGAAGTCTACTCAATCTATTAGTCTATTTGATCTATTCCATATGCTATTCAAAGTAGTTACAATAATTGGAAAATCTATTTGTTTATTAAATCTATTTATTCTATTCTAGTGTGCTTTGTGTTAATCGTTGCTTGAATCAGCAGGGTGAGTCCATATTTTTCATTTTTTATTCCTAATGACTATCCAGGGTAAAGATTTGAAAAAATTCGGTTCAGTCGTGTGATAGAAATTCAACAAAATCTATTTTCTCGAGAATATTGCGCAGCTCCTGCAATTTTTGCAGAAATGAGGTTCATTCCACTTTTATCCTAAGCTGGGTTTACACCAAAGTTATTAACAAAATGTTAATAACTCAATCCTTATAGATTCTATTAGATTGAACAGAACTTGACAAACACATATGTTCATCATGTGTATAATAAGATATGTTCAATCTAATAGAATCTATAAGGATTGAGTTATTAACATTTTGTTATTAACTTCGGTGTAAACCCAGCTTTAGAATATTTTTCACTTTTCATAAACTATTAGTTCTTTGAACAGTAGACCTCACGCAGTATTCTCATCCACAAGTACCAGATGTCAACTGTTTAAATGTTAACAAACTCATTTCACGTTTGAATTTGTATTCCATAAATGATAAAATTCATCCAGTTCCGTTATGATCTTTCTATCTGATAAAAATTAATTTTTTAGAATCAAAAATATTATAATTTCTGCAGCATTATTTAGTTCATTTGTTTATTTTTATTCACCTATTAAATTAGTTTTTTCGAATGTGAGAATATTGTTACGGTACTGATGGGCACGCATAATAATACCATGACTGCAAAACAAAATATTGATACCAAAGACCTTAAAGCTGCGATTAGACCAAATTTATTAAGAAAATGTTAATAACTCAATCCTTTCAGATTATATCAGATTGAACATAACTTATCATACACATGATG
Source organism: Nilaparvata lugens (assembly GCF_014356525.2). NCBI lineage: Eukaryota > Metazoa > Arthropoda > Insecta > Hemiptera > Delphacidae > Nilaparvata > Nilaparvata lugens. The sequence goes on along the minus strand of NC_052515.1, from coordinate 32,187,143 downwards.
AACATATGTGTTTGTCAACTTCCGTTCAATCTAATAGAATCTATACGGATTATGTTATAACATTTTGTTAATAACGTTGGTGTAAACCCAGCTTAAAAGATCTTTAGTGTCTTTGATTGAAACTATAGACCTTATACAAATACAGTAATAAACTGGCTTCTCCACACATCTGTGTAATCACTTGTCAGCTGATTTATGATGAATAATTCTATAGTTTCATTTTTACTCTAATATTGGCGTATGAAGGAGACTCCTTTTTCCTTTAATATTATCCTTGAAATGCAAAATTTCCAAAAACCTTGTATCTACGTCGACGCGCAATTTAAAAAGGAACATACCTGTCAAATTTCATGAAAATCTATTATCGCGTTTCGCCGTAAATGCGCAACATATAAATATATAAACATTTAAACATTAAGAGAAATGCCAAACCGTCGACTTGAATCTCAGACCTCATTTCGTTCGGTGAACAATAGATGGTCATGCCAATCCCATAAGTTTTTAGCCGGTGCCTCGTTCTAAAAACAGTGCTCAAGTCAAGAAAAATTTATTTACCAAAAATTCATTGACCCTCAAATTGTTCACCCTGTTGTCAATATTTGCAGTAGCAGAAGTCTTCGGGGTGATTTAAAGCATTTAATTTGGACTTTTGATTCTGACCGACTTCTCCTGCTTGATAGATATTACAAATCTGAGTGATAGTTGGAAATTTATTTGAAATGGTAGCTCTACTAACCAATTACAAACCTACAAACCTACTACTAGCCTACAAACCTACTACTAGAACTACAAACCTACTCTAGAACATGGTACGCCATAGTGGAGTAGGTCAATTTCCACACAGAAAAATCTAAACAAGTAGAGGACACATAAGATTTTTTTGTAACTAACTAACTACTTGTATGTAATATTGTAATTTATCTGATATTTTGTGTTATTGATGTTGTAGTTTTAGTTTTTTTGGGAAATAAACATTTTATTCATTCATTCATTCAATAATTCTAGATATTACAGAAACATCATGTTAATACTTGTATCTTATCTTTCTGATATTCTTCCTGAGATATTAGTTCTGATTGACTCCATCTGTATAATAGATATCACCAAAATAATCTGAGTGTTAGTTGAAAATTTGTTTGAAATGTAGCTCTATTAACCATTCCAAATATCTATGAATATTATCTTAACAGAAACATGTTGTAGATACTTCTATATTATGATTTTTGAGACTTCTATTTATATGATGAATTTCTTTCACAGCATTTTGCAGAATGAATATCATTTTGATGTCTCTCTTCTACCTCAGCATGCTCCTGATTGTAAGTTGCAGAAACTATCTAGTAATAATTGAAGAGCTCCATTCCAAAACCTGCTAAGTCAATTTTTTCCGATTTCTGTTTTCATGTTATATGTCATCAAAACATATGACTATCATTTGCTAGTGTGTTTCTTGCCAAAAACTGCTTCTTAAAGCTGTAATCACCGTTCAAACATTAATTTTTTCAAAAACCTGTCAAGTCAACTAGTCGTTTTTACCAATCCATGCCAAGTTTTATTTCTACTAAAAATGGTTGGATAATTGAAAGACACCTTTGAAAATAATACATATTATTCTTCTAATGAATTAACTTCAAGGGAGAATTCATTGGCACAGAGCATTAAGTGATTCAGCAACAGTTTTTCCCAAATTGATTAAGTGAAGATAATTTCAAAACCATTTTTGGCTTCATTTTTTAACATTCAAAATTCATAAAATAACTTAATTAATACAATGTGCAGTGATAATTAAGTGTAATATTTAATACTCTTCAATGTTTGATTCCATTACGAACTTAGAAGCTAATAGCTTTTATTTATATAAATACCTGACTGCTATGTCGTAATTAATTGTTCAAAGTAATATTTAACTATAATTTGGTGTTTTAATTTTTCTAAATTTAAAATTTGCATCTCATATTTATTTTTGGACGAAAGTTGAGCTTGAACTTCTTACAGAAGAAACATAACCTATTTTTTGGACATGTAATCAAATTTGGGAATGTAATAGTTTTGGGCCAAGCCTGTTGTTCCTTCCCAATCATTTATTTATATGATTTGTTATTGTATCCACGTATAAATAGATAAATTGCCAACAAATTATGTTTTTGACTTAGCAGGTTTTGGAATGGAGCTCTTCTATTCATAGTATTTCGCTCAGTATTCAATATTTCATTCATTTATAGAAGCTCTATTCACTAATTGAATAATTAAATATATTCAATAATTATCCTCTCATTTTTAAAGTGGAATGATTCATTAAAAGTTTATAGTCTATAATTCTTTAGGCATAGTTTCAAGTGAATCGATCAGTTCAGATGTGATGATGCGTCATTCATGAATTTCCTATCCAGTACATGTATAACCAAATTCTCTTCTTCATAATACTATAGACAATTATAATTTTAGATTAATTATAATGTATTTACAGGGATAGTTCGGTTATTTCTTGATAAGTTGGTTGATTGTTCGGTTTTTTGAATCTATTACTTCTTATTTTAATTTAAATATAATCAGTGTAATATCATTAGTACTGTGCTCCCATATGCGGACAAGCTCCTTGAGCTTTGCATATGTGTATTATTTTTCAGTTGAAAACTTGTTTTTATTTGTATGAAGATGTTTTATGTTATGTATTTTCTTTGACTGAGAATAAACATTTTATTTATTTACAAGTAGCTAGCCCGTGCCATAGCGAAACAATAGCGATAAGTAGATATCCCATGGTATAGGGCGTTTGTGTCGCAACATTTACTGTTATCTCAAGCCCATAGTCCACGTAGTTCTTTCCCGTGAAGCTGTGTGACGCTGGTAGTCTCACATATTGTGCCGTTCGCACACTATCACCCCAACAATAAACAAAAAAAAACCCAACTATCACCCCAACAACTATCCCCCCCAATATCACCCCAACAACAAAAATCGACAGTAATCAACAATAATCGGCTTGAGTTAACAGTAAAAGTTGCGACATGATAACGCCCTACACCATGGGATATCTACTTACGCTATTGTTTCTCTATGCCAGTGCTAGCTTGAGAAATTGACAAACTGAAAGCATGACACACTGAAATTTCCCGAGGTGACAATTAATGTTTGTAAAGTAACGCTCATCGAATTTCCATCTAGCTGTTTACCCTGTTGTTAATATTTGCAGTAACAGAAGTCTTCAGGGTTATTTACAGCATTTAATTGGGATTTTCGATTAATAATAATTACCTACTGGAATCTTAATGAATATAAAATAGGCCTATAACCATCCTCGATTAATCAAGAATATTTACACAGGATTTCAAGTTAATCAGCTCAGTAGTTCAGACGTGATGATGTGTGAAACATCAACATGTATTTCGTATCCAAGTATAAGCCAACTCTCTCTTCATAATAATATGTAGTGAGAGTAAGGTCCGCGTTATAATGGCAGTGTTTGATTAGCAATGGTATTGCTATCCTTGTCTATCATTCAACAAAGCGGATAGCGCTATCTCTTTCTCGCTTCGCTCTGTTGCAAGATCGGCGTTTAAAAATGTACAATTGATAATTAATTAACAAAATATGTCATCTTAATTATGAAAATTCATTATGAAATAATTGAAAAATATAATTTCTTGCTTAATAAATAATTATGATTGATTATTTTGAACAAGAATGAACAGTTAATATTACATCAATAAACCTGTATCAGAGAAAACTTCTATAAACTTCTATCTTGCTATATTTGTATTCTGTGCCTGTATCAGCTACCATCTATAGAAGGCATTGACAAGACAGAAGATCGGCAACATTGATCTCATATCTTTCTTCACTGCCATTATAACGTGGACCTCACTGTGAATTCAGAACAGAAGTTAGAACTCTGTTGCATATCAATACTTTTTCACTATTCGAATTAAACTTGAACTTTTAAAAACACTTATGGAGTGAAAACACACTTACATTGGTAGTGACGATCGTCAAACTGTAGGAGTTTACTCTAATGTCAAGGTTATGTGTGGTAAGGGATGAAGGTGGAGGAATAATCTGCTACTTAATGATAACAAAACATAGTTCCTCCATTTTACTTGTAGAAATTCAGAGGTAAAACAACTTAATTCCGTAGATAATAAGAAAGAAATTAAATTTTTAGGTCTATATCTAGAAAACACACTTAGTTGGTCCGTTCACATTCAAAAAATATGTAAAAAATTAAGCTCAGGAATTTTCGCGCTGAGACGACTAGCAAAAATTTCCAACTTAGAAACGTTAAAAGCAGTGTACTTCGCAATGATCCACTCCCACATTTCATATGGAATTGGAATATATGGAGGAACAAGTATCTCAAACTTAAATAAAATACTCCTATTACAAAAAGAAGCAATAAGAATAATTCTAAATCTTGATAGAGAGCAATCATGCAAGCCATTCTTCAGTAAGTTAAAGTTCATGACGGTGTACAGCCTGTACATTTATAGGACAATATTATATATAAAAACTAACGAATCTAGATTCCCACGGCAAGTAGATATACATAATTACAACACAAGAAATAAAAATAATTTTACAATAAAGAAACACAATAAGGAAAAATATAAACAAAGTCCAACGTACATGGGAATAAAATTTATTGGTTGTCTCCCAGGTTGCATAAGACATGAACCCGATAGATCAAAATTTAAGGAATTGCTGAGAGCATATTTGATGGATTTAGCATGCTACAGTATAAATGAGTTTACTGTAAAAAAATGTATTTTATACAGTCACTAATTTCTCTTAAGCTTTAAGTTAGTTTTAGTTTTTGACTTTTTCATGTACATTTTCATGTATGTTTTGGAAAGAAATAAATGATTGATTGATTGATTGATTGATTGAATAGGTGGTGGTGGGGGTTGGTGGATGCGTTACTAGGGCGGTAATTTTGAATTGTGGATTATTTTGTGTGTGGGAGGAGAAATTTATTTGATCATTTAGAAAACTGTTTTGTGTTGTTGTAAATTTCATATTGTTCCAATAGAAGATAGAAGATGACGAGCTTATAAATTGAAAAAAATGTCTGGCAAAATAAAGAATTTTGAATCTCGAATCATACATTCAAAAACTTTTTTCAATTTCAGGGTATTGGAGACTCTCGACCCAATAGAGGAAATTCTCTACGTGGTTCTACTCGAGGCCCCCCTCCTCCTCCTCTACCAGAAGGCTCCCCTCCAAGAACCCCTCCTCCTCCTGAAGGCACCCCTCCCTCTCTCACTCCTGGACACTCCCCTACTCCTCCTCTACCTGAAGGCTCCCCTCCAAGCACCCCTCCTCCTCCTGAAGGCACCCCACCCCCTCTCACTCCTGGACGCTCCCCTACTCCTCCTCTACCTGAAGGCTCCCCTCCAAGCACCCCTCCTCCTCCTGAAGGCACCCCACCCCCTCTCACTCCAAGAACTCCCCCTCCTCATGACGGCACCCCTCCTCCTCTTACTCCTGGACGCTCCCCTTTTCCAAATCCTCTCACTCCTGCAAACTCCAACTTTCCACCCACTCCTGGCGGCACCCCTCCCCCTCTCACTCCAAGAACTCCCCCTCCTCATGGCGGCACCCCTCCCACTCTTTCTCCTGGACGCTCCCCTTTTCCAAATCCTCTCACTCCTGGAGACTCAAGCTTACCACTCACTCCTGGCGGCAACCCACCCCCTCCTACTCCAAGAAATCCGGCTCCTCATGGCGGCACCCCTCCCCCTCTTACTCCTGGACACTCCCCTACTCCGTCTGGAAACCCCCCTCCACCTCTCACTCCTGGAAGCACCCTTCCTCCTTTTCCCGAAGGCTCCTCCCCTCTTCACACTCCTGGACACTCCCCTACTCCTCCTGGCTCCCCTGGAAATCAAGGCGCAGGACCGGCATCTCCAGGCGATGGGTTAGCTCCCCTCACAGGGTTGGAAATACCACCGGGTATAACAGTACCACCATACAGTACACAGCAACCAGGAAGGAGACCAACAATGAGAAAAGAATCAGTTGACAAACGACAAAGGAACGTTTAAATTATGAACTTTGTGGTGAAAGGGTGAAACTCTCCATATGAGGGTGAAATAAATTATGTGGAACTGACAATATCGAGGTCGTAAAAAAAAACAAGAAATAAAGGTCCTCCTGGTAGTAAATAATACAGAAGAAAGGGCCCCTTAGTGGTAAATGATACAAAAGAAAGTACCCCCTAGTGCTAAATGATTAGATTGGCTCTGTTTCAAAGCATCAATTTTCCAATATTAATATAATTCCTACACAATTTCCAATATTGACTTTCAAATATCAACAAATTTAGTTCACAATTCACAATGCAAATAACACTAATGTAATAACATTGAAAGATAAAATAATAAGATGGTCCTTGTGCTATTTTTCTTCCAAATTTATAGATGACAAAGTCCAAGATAAGGTTAGAATTTCATGTGTACAATTTTTTTAAACTTTGGTCCAAAATAAACATTAAAACCATAAATTTTGAATTCAGATGGCTTAGTTGTTCTTAGAACATGTTTCTATTCATGTAGTAGTATTATATATTTATTTATTTATTTATTCATACATTGATATATACAACATCATTTCAACCATAAATGATTGGGAAAGGAACAGCAGGCTTAAAGCTCAAAACTATTCAATTTTTATTTATTCAAGTAAGTTACAATACATTCTGGTTTATACACGAATCTACAATAAGTTACAGTACAACCGCCAATTATGCAACTATTCCTTTCCCAGATTTGGAAAGAAACTGTCTAAAAATAGGTTATGTTCATCACTTCGTAAGTTTTGTCCAATTTTTGATCTAAAATCTATATATATATAAAAGCGAAATATTACTAAGTGTTTAATTTATGAAATAAGAGAGTGGGTATGTAGGAAAGTTTACTTCGGACTTAAGATTTCAGAAGATTAATTGACTTTTTGTTCCAGTGCTTACATTGTTATATTGTACATACATTTATATTCTAGTGTTTATACTGCATATTGTTTCTTCTGGCACTAATTAAATTGTCTTTAACATTACCTTTAACATTTTTGAACTCTCTTCCAGAGCTCAAGCATTAGCTTTTCTGGGAGAGCCCATTATTTCAATATTAAAATAAAAGAAAACATTCGTTGAATATGTTTTTAAATTAGTTTAGATTATAATTAGTTATAACATTATAAGAATGTTTTTGTTTCACTTGTTTGTAAAAGAAAAGAATGGCAATAAATTGATTTGATTTGAAATGGCACTCATTCACTGACTGACTGACTCACTCACTGACTCACTCACTCGCAAAACTAAAAATCTACCGGACCAAAAACGTTCAAATTTAATAGGTATGTTCAGATGGCCCTTTAGAGGCGCACTAAGAAATCTTTTGGCAATATTTTAACTCTAAGGGTGGTTTCTAAGGGTTTAAAGTTCGTCTTTTAGCATGTATATTCTTCTTATCCTCTTAATTATAATTGAAAAATGTCCATACCATATGTTAATATAGACAACTATAATCTAGAGAGAGCACCTCTTCGAAACCGTTATTAACTGGTAACTCAATTGATAATTTTGTCAGGTTGGCATAGTTGAGTAGACTTTGTTAGGTTGGCACCAAGTTGAAGATTGAAATTCATTTATCGCGGAAAAATTGATTGGGCACTGCTACTTTAATCAGAGCTATTCCTGGGAATATTATATTACTAGTCGTCAGGCTCGCTCCGCTCGCCATATCCGTTTAGCCAGACGTTTAGTCTGGATCCCCGACTGGATCGTCCTAACATAATTATGATAAAAATACTCAAATGAAAAATGCAGGCGAGCGAAGCGAGCCTGCTGATCTCATTCTTGGACGATCCAGTCGGGGGTCCAGGGGGCGGAGCCCCCTGGCTAGACGGATATGGCGAGCGAAGCGAGCCAGACGGCTAGTAATATAATATTCCCAGGAATAGCTCTGATTGAAATAGCAGTGCCCAATCAATTTTTCCGCGATAAATGCATTTCAATCTTCAACTTGGTGCCAACCTAACAAAGTCAACTCAACTTAATGCCAACCTGACAAAATTATTTAATTTAGTTACCAGTTAATAATTGTTTCGAAGAGGTACTCTCTCTCTAGATTATAGTTCTATATTAACATATGGTATGGACATTTTTCAATTATAATCAAGAGAATAAGAAGAATATACATGCTAAAAGACGACCCTTATATAATCATATAAGGTCAGAGCATTCATAATACACACAGAAAGCCTCTGAGCGTCAAGGGCCTAGAAAATAGTGTTGTCTAGTTTGCACGGACATTACTTTGTGAGAACAATTACTTAAAGTATTGGATATTAGCTAAGCCTGCTGGGACACAGTGGGTTAATGGAATTAACTTAAATCGTCGAATATTTGTTGAATATCCACCATCTGCTTAATGTGTTAAGAAGGCATGAGTCCCGATGTTTTTAGTAGATGCGAATGTCAACTTTTTTTTTTTTAATATCTTTATTTGCAATCGGGGCCACACCCCATACAAAGTCACAATCATCATGATACTAACAGACAAAATACACAAACAATATGGAAACATTGATTATAATTACAAACAGGATAACACAATTCATTCAATTGAGTGAAACGTCATGATTAAATTATTGCTGCGATTGTTAAAAAGATTCACTGACGGCTCAACCTGTTACACTTAGTATCTCTGATCTTATTTTGAGCGCCTCTACTATAAAATTGTACACGGAATTTATTTTCCCTACACTCAAGTTGGATAGCAGTACCATTACTTTATCTGCGTCATTTACAATATTCTGAGTAAATTTGGCAGTGAATTGCCTCCTGATGTGGCAATACATGGGACATACTAATAAAAAATGTTCTACGGTCTCATCAGTTCGAAGGTTGCAGATTGGACAGTGCTCTTTGCAATTTATCCAATTACCCTTCCCTTCAACCTACAGGTAAATACTCAGGTCGTTAGCCAATCTTAGTTGGGATAAACAACGAATCTTCGAAAAGGCCAATCTGAATCTGAACTGCTCACCTAAAATGAAATTTGGATTCAAGTGCGTGTATCTGGGAGAGGATTGGGAATCGATGGCTCTACCTACATCTAAGTTGTACAGATTACCACAATAAGCTTCTATAAGCTCCTCATAGCGTTGTTTCAAAGAATTCACATCAATACTATAATTCGTCCAAAAATTTTCTGCTGAGGCATTGAAAAACTGGCTTTTTAGTGAATGTACCCAATTGAATCTGAGTTTTGAATTAAAAATTCCTCCCTGCGCTAATTCTGATACCATAATATCGTAGCACTTCCTAGGGTATCTACTATTTGGCATTTCCAGTATTCAAATCAACCATTTGACGGCTTTACAGAACACAATGAAAGCCAATTTGAACCTTCTTGACTCAATACGGATTGCCCAGTCAGGAGTGCCGCCATTCAAGAAAAGGATGTCAATGTCAACTTAAACCTTTGATTATATTTTGACGAGAGTGGAGCCTGATTTGGAAAAACAAGTCACTAATTGGAGGAATCCAATATCGGCTGAAAAAAGACTTGTAATAACACTAAGGTCATATTTCATAGAAATATTAATATCTACTTGATGATGTTTATAAAGGCTTTGTTTAAGATTTCAGTAAATCCAGTTTTAAATAATACCCTTGAGGAGCACACACCGAACTTGGTTATAGGTCTATTTTAATTCTTAAATAATATTAAATTAAATAGAAAGACTACCGTAAGAAATTGTTAAAAACTACAGATTTTATTGATAGTTAGAAAGACCGGTTTCGGTTGTTACACCATTGTCAATCTCTGATAAACTTAAGAATTTAGGTTATAGGCCTATTCAAATTCTTAACCTAATATTAAATTAAATAGAAAGACTAGCGTAAGAAATTGTTAAAAACTACAGATTTTATTGATAGTTAGAAAGACCGGTTTCGGTTGTTACACCATTGTCAATCTCTGATAAACTTAAGAATTTAGGTTATAGGCCTATTCAAATTCTTAAATAATATTAAATTAAATAGAAAGACTACCGTAAGAAATTGTTAAAAACTACAGATTTTATTGATAGTTAGAAAGACCGGTTTCGGTTGTTACACCATTGTCAATCTCTGTTAAACTGAGGAATTTAGATGTAATTGAAGAATGTTGAAGTGACACATAACCTCTAGCTACATTTGGACTGTTGTAAAAATTAGAATTGGAACCGTTTTGGGCGTAAGTTAGCCTGTGGTACTTTTCTGTAAGTTGTATGATTCTGAATGATTGAATAAATAAATAAACTATTTTAATTCTTCAAGATTTCAATACGTCAAGTTTTCAGGGAGCGCAGGTTACCTGCTAGTGTGCAAAAAAATAAAAATGGATTGAATTCTCAAGTTGACTTTGACATTGAATAGAACATAACTCAATTCACCTTTGAAATAATGTAGGTGTTCAGTGCATTGAAGAAAAACTTCATATACTGTCAGTATTCTCCATAATAATACCTGTATAACACCAATGTACTTACCATTAAATGATAGCTGTCAGTTTGAAGTGAATGTCACTGTATAGCAAGCAAATTGTGTTGCTGTTTAGTTCTTGTAAGTTGGATACAGATGTATATGAATAATTATTATGATTTTAAATTGTCATAAATAGATTATGACGTCTGATGATATTGCCAATGGATTAGGCAAAAATACAAAATAGACGTCTCCAAGAGAATCGCCAAAGTAGTTACAATTAAATGCCTATTTAATCTAGTAGTTTATTTAATCTATTTAGTCTATTCTTTTCTATATTCTATTCTGTTCAATTGTGCTCTGTGTTAATCGTTGCTTGAATCAGCAGGGTGAGTCCATATTTTTCATTTTTTACTTACAAATAATAACTATCCAGGGTAAAGATTTGAAAAAATTCGGTCCAGCCATTTTTGAGAAAATCGTGGAAGAAATTCAACAAAATCAATTTTCCTCGAGAATATTACACAGCTCCTGAATTTTTTGCAGACATGCGATTCACTTCACTTTTATCTTATAGTATTTTTAATTTGACATCTTCTTGTGAAGCCATTTTTGAGAAAATATTTATTATTTATCTATTCATTTATTTGTGGACAGAATCACAAATCATATAAATATGATTAGGAAGGAACAACAGGCTTGGCCCAAATCTATTCCATTCCCAAATTTTGATAAATTAATAAAATGTCAAAAAATAGGTTATGTTTCTACTGTAAAACGTTCAAGTTCAAATCTTGATAGAAATTCAACATAATCCATTTTTCTCGAGAATATTGCGCAATTTTTGCAGAAATGAGACTCACTTCACTCTTATATTAGAATATTTTTCACTTTTCATCTTCTTGAAAACTGCTTTTCTATATTTTTATACTTGCATCAAATCTAATCAAAATTTATATTCAACATTTTATTAAAAACAATTCAGGGTCATGGCAAACACATAGGTTTTAAAAAACAATTCTGAAGACAATAAAAAATATTCTTATTGAATGAAAAAAACTAAGAAATTGTCAAAAAACCACAGATTTATTGATACTTAGAAAGACCGGTTTCGGTTATTACACCATTGTCAATCTCTGATAAACAAGTTTAATAACCGAAACCGGTATTTCTAAGTATCAATAAATCTGTGGTTTTTAGACAATTTCTTAGTCTTTTTCATTCAATATGAATAATTACCACAATATCAACTTCTCAACTACACAAAAAGTGAAAATATATATTCTTCAAAAATTCATTTGAATTTCCATCTAGCTGTTTACCCTGTTGTCAATATTTGCAGTAGCAGAAGTCTTCAGGGTGATTTGAAGCATTTAATTTGGTTTTTCGTTTAATCATAGTTGAAAATTTATTGGAGTAGCTCGAAGTAATATGTGAATACAAAAACAAAAATTTCTAGAAGTAGGAAGAGAAGACAATTTAACAGAAACAAAATAAAATTGAGTAATCTTTAAACTTCCAGACAGAGTAGATCTGTCTAACTGATGTAGCATATCTACAAATTATTGAACATTTGAGTTGAAATTCAAACATACTTGTTAAAAAACAAATTGTAATAAATTGCATGCAAAAAATGCTTTTACACATTTGTATTTAGTTGCGGGAAATGTCAATAATATTATCTATCCTAAGTAGTTTTCTGGATACCTCTCTAACGGTTTCACTATAATTCTTTGTTCATTCATACAATAGATACATCAACGAAATGATAGGGAGAGGAAATATAAGGTAACCTTGTGCTGCTATTCCTCTCTCAAATTTAGATAACACATAGTCTGAAATAAGTTAGTCTGGTAGTTCTTCACTTCATAAAATTTTCAGTCCTTAAATATTTTTACAAAGTATATTCTCAAATTTAGATGCTTCAAAGCCAAACATAGAATAAGTATTTCGCATTATTACAATTTATTACTTAATGAGCTTCAACATTAGCCTGAAATAAATTATTAATGACTCCCCATACTTTTTATGAAACTATATAACGTGTTAACTATGAAGGATAATATTGTATCGTTAATTCCAATGACTTTATTTGGTACTGAACCGTATTCTACTTACAGTTTATTTATTTATTTTATTTGAATATTACAACATCTCCAGTTATACTCAATTATAGAAAGTTTTACAATACTAATACAAAAAAATGTTACAAATATAAAAAACCATGGGCTTTGTGGTTGGTTGTGTTGGAGAAGAGAAAAAAAGAGAGGAAGATACCTAGCCAACTATGGTTTCCCATGTGATAGGCAGGCAAAGAAGAGAAGAGAAGTAATGAGGAAAAAAGGGAAGGGAGAAATGGGGGGGAAGGAAGAAAACAGAGGAATAGGTACTCAAAATAAAGGTAAGCGAGTCCACTGAAAAAATGAAAAAACTAAAGAAAAAACAATGCTGGAGCAGAAATCTCGAGTCATATATCTAAATGGAAGAAGAAATTACTGTATGTCCAGTTTTTTATATCCAGTTTAATTTTTCCGCTGATCTTATTGTCCATGAGAAAGTGATTTGGAATGAGGTTTATTATTTTAGTACCTATGTAAATTAACTGCCTCCTTATACATTCAATATTAGTGTTATAGGTTACATATTTGTTAGCAGTGGCCCTTAGATTATAATAATTAAGTGTAGAGTTTATTATAAATAAATAAATAAATAAATAAATAAATAAATAAATAAATAAATAAATAAATAAATAAATAAATAAATAAATAAATAAATAAATAATAAATAATAAATAAATAAATAAATAAATAAATAAATAAATAAATAAATATTACAAATCTAAGTGATAGTTTGGAATGGTAGCTCAATACCATTGGACAATAAATATAGATATCTATAAATATTATGTCGACAGAAAAATGTTGTAAATACTTGTATCTTATTTCTGATATTTTTTCTGAGATATTAATCCTGAGTGACTTTTCCTGCATGATACATATCACAAACCTTTATTCTTTATTGATTCATACAATAAGTGCATCATTAAAAAGATAGGGAGAGAAAAAATAAGGTAACCTTGTGCTATTCCTCTCCCAAATTTATATAAGGTTACACATAGTCAAAAATAGGTTAAGTCTTGTAGCTGTTCACTTCACAAAATTTTCAATCCTAAATTATTTTCACATTTTTATTCATGAATCTGAGTGATAGTTGAAAATTTGGTAGCTCCACTTACCAATTTTAGATATCTAATTTATCTATAAATATTTTGTTGACAAAAAAAAGTTTCTATATAATTTTTGAAATTTCTATTAATATGATGAATTTCTTTCACATCATTTGCAGAATGAATATAATTTTGATCTCACTTTTCTACCTCAGCATGCTCCTGATTGTAAGTTGCAGAAATTATCTAGTAATAATTCATAGTATTTTGCTCAGTATTCAATATTTCATTCATTTATTCATGCTCTATTTAATAATTGAATACTTTAATTATTCATTCATCCTCTCATTTTTAAAGTGGAATGATTCATTCATTCGTTCATACTTCATTTATGAAGTTACAATTGAATGATTTTATTATTTATTTATTCTCTAATTTTTCAAGTTTGAAAAATTATGGCGTAATAATTATTCATGGTATCATGCTTCATTCACTAGTTTATAATATTCTTTAGGCATAGTTTCAAGTGAATCAGTTCAGATGTGATGATGTGTCAATCGTGAATTTCCTATCCCCTGCATGTATAACCAAATTCTCTTCTTCATAATACTATAGACAAGTAGGTAGCCCGTGCTAACTTGAAAACTTGACGAACTGAAAGCATGACCTACTGAAATTTAATCTCATTTTACTGTGATTAGATAGAACATTTCTGTATGAATGTTATTATAATTTCTTCTTTCGTAATCGTAATAAATGTTTCATGTTTTTGTACTCCAGAGCAAAGCTCGGTCCCCGATATTACATTGTAAAATGTGTGGCAAAATAAATAATTTTGAATCTTGGATCAATCATTCAAAAACTTTTTTTAATTTCAGGGAATTGGAGGCTCTCCCAATAGAAGAAATTCTCCCCGTGGCTCCCCTCCTCCTCCTCTTCCTGCAGGCTCCCCTCCAAGAACTCCTCCTCCTCCTGCAGGCTCCCCTCCAAGAACTCCTGGAGCCACCCCTCTTCCTTCTTCTGAAGGCTCCTCCTCCCCTTTTACTCCTGGACACTCCCCTACTCCTTCTGGAAGCTCCCCACCACCTCCTCAAGAAGGCTCCTCCACTCTTCGCACTCCTAGACGCTCCCCTACTCATGGCTCCCCTGGCTCTAGAAATCAAGGCGTAGGACCGGCATCTCCAGACAATGGGTTAGCTCCCCTCACAGGGTTGGATATACCATCAGCTATTACAGCACCACCATTCAGTACACAGAACCCAGGAAGGAGACCACCAACAAATCAAAACCGTCCACTTGACAAACGACCAAGAAAATGAGCCCCTGATAGTAAACGATTATGATACAAAGGAAAGGACCTTTTACACTATGAACTTTGTGGTAAAAGGATAAAATAAACTCTCCATATTAGGGTGAAATAAATTATGTGGAACTGACAATATCGAGGATAGGTCCTCCTGATAGTAAATAATACAGAAGAAAGGACCCCCTAATGATAAATGATACAAATGAAAGGACCTCTAAAGTGCGAGATAAATTACTTTTAACATGAAGAGGAGAAACCCATTTCTCCCTCCACAGTTTGTAGCATAGACACAGATGGACATCCTGCGCACAATTGGATGCGCCGTGTCATTTTGCTTCATGTTCTTGTGATGAACACATCTCCGTAACATACACAAACCAATATACCTGCTGACCAGTTCACTACTTGGAACATTGCCAGTAATAGATGGAGGGGAGTGTTGCCGCGTCGCATTACAAAGCTCTCTCACTCACACACAAAAGAAGGAGAATGCTGCTAGGTAGTGGGAGTGATTAGTGGAGGATAGAGCATCGGACCTCTCCGTCGAGAAAGAGCCGTGTTAAAAGTAATTTATCTCGCACTTTAGTGATAAATGATACAAAAGAAAGGACCCTGAAATAATACGAAAAATAAAGGTCTTCCTGGTATAGGAAATCATGGTATATTAATCATGTTATATGATTAATTCTTTTTCATGTGTTGTTTATTGAGGAGTTTTCTGATTATATTTTCTGTGATGTATACTATTTTCTTTAAAATTGTATTGATTGACAAAATAAATTTGAATTTGAATTTGACCCCTGGTGGTAAATGATACAAATGAAAGGACCCCTAGTGGTAAATGATACAAAAGAAAGGACCCCTGGTGGTAAATGATACAAAAGATAGGACCCCTGGTGGTAAATGATACAAAAGAAAGGACCCCTAGTGGTAAATGATACAAAATAAAAGACCCCTGGTGGTAAATGATACAAAATAAAAGACCCCTGGTGGTAAATGATACAAAAGAAAGGACCCCTGGTGGTGAATGATACAAAAGAAAGGACCCCTAGTGGTAAATGATTCAAATGAAAGGACCCCCTATTGCTAAATGATAAGATTAGCTCTGTTTCAATTCATCAATTTTCCAATATTAATATAATTTCTAGACAATTTCCAATATTGACTTTCAAATACCAACAAATTTAGTTGTTCTTAGAACGTGTTTCTATGCGTGGGTAGAATTATATTTATTTATTTATATATACATTGATAGATACAGTATCATTCTCAACCATGATTGGGTAATTAATAACAGGCTTAATGCCCAACACTGTTCCTTTCCCAAATTTGGATGGAAATTGTACAAAAAAAGGTTATGTTTATCACTTCACAACTTATGTCGAATTTTGAGTCTAAAATATCTATAAACTAGGAATTTAGAAGAGTTGAAAACTAAATTAAATAACAATAGTTCACTAAACCATCACTGATAACTGGGAAATGTATTCTCAATGTAATGTTCGAATGTTTTTCTAAAACTTTCTGGTGAATAAAACAGCTGTGCTAATAGTGAAGTTGTGTTTTATTCTGGCTCAAAATTTTGATAAATTACTCAAAACTTTTCCAATTTGTAGAAATTTGAGTGAAATATTTTTGTTGTTAATTAGTTTTAAAGTATCAAAATTTAAAATTTTTAGTTTATTCATTAGTTTTGAAGTGTAAATTGGACTTCTTGAAGTGGAAAGTGAAATCTAACCTCCTTTTTCGAGACTTTTATTTGTAAAAATTTGGGAGAAGACAGTTTTGGGCTATGCCTGTTGTATTCTCCCAATCATATTTTAATTATTATGATTTGTGATTGTGAATAAAATAAATAAATAAAATTTTCAACTTATTTTATGTGTTACCTAAACTTGAAAACAATATGATATCTAATAATAAATATTTTCTTTCTCTTCTGTCTTCTTCTTGTTCTTATCCTGTCTTCTTCTACTTCTTCTCCTATTTGTCTCCTTCTTCTTCTTATTCTTCCTCTACTACTTCTTCTTCTCCTTCTTTTTCCTCCTCTTCTTCTTCTTCCTCCTCCACTTCTCCTCCTTCTTATTCTTCCTACTCTTCTTCTTCTTTTTCTTCTCCTATCTCTTCTTCCTCTTCAACTCCTTCTTTCTATTCTTCATCTTCTTCCTCTCCTTCTTCAAATAATAAAGATGTACTAGCAGTTATTCAATCATCAGATCAAGATTTGATGATCACATTTGTATTTTCAGGGTTGAGCGTAAGAGAGGGCCGGCTGCGCCCTAACTCCGCCCTCCTAGGTAAAAATAAAGGCAGCTATTCTATTCTATTCTTCCTCTCCTTATTCTTCTTCCCCTTCACCTTTTTCTCCTATTTATTCCTCTCCTTCTTCCTCTATGACTTCTTCTTCCTCTCATTCCTCCTCATACTTCTTCTTCCTCTTTTTCTCCTTCTCCCACTTCATCTTCTCCTTGCGACCTTGCGAGGTTGAACAAGTCGGTCAAACTGTTCACCAGACTTCCAACGGCATTCGTCTCGCCCACAACAACCCTCCCCCCCTCCACGGTCTGATTTCGATATGAATATGGACCCCAAGTTGGACAAAATATCGGATAATGAATACAAATAAAGATGTACTTACAGTTATTCAATCATCAAACCAAGATTTGATGATCATATTTGTATTTTCTTACATATTTAATTCTTTCTCTTATTAAATGTGAAGGTTTGTGTGGCATAGAGGACCTATAGTGAGGTCCACGTTATAATGGCAGTGTTTGATTAGCAACGGTATTGCTATCCTTGTCTATCATTCAACAAAGCGGATAGCGCTATCTCTTTCTCGCTTTGTTCTGTTGCCAGATCTCTATTAACAATGTAGAATTAATAATTAATTGACAAAAATATTTCATCTTGATTATGAAATCATTGAAAAATATAATTTCTTGCTTGATAAAATATATATTGATTATTTTAAATGAGAATGAACAGTTAATATTACATCAATAAGCCTGTATCAGCTACCGTCTATAGAAGGCATTGACAAGACAGAGGATCGGCAACGTTTTTCTCCTATCTTTCCCCACTGCCATTATAACGAGGACCTCACTGTAGAGTCCTAACTCCGCCCTTGATAGAGGCAATTATTCAAATTTATTTATGAATTAAACATTTTATTATAACAGCAAATAAACTCGTAACATTTCACATTGATTAACATCACAATATTGAATAGATCACACATTTATAAAATATACATGTTTTTATTAAAATAATATTTTTATGAAGCATTCACTCCATTATAGTGATGTTGAAATAGAGTAGAATAATACCATAGAGAAACAATAGCTTAAGTAGATATCCCATGGTAAAGGGCGTTTATGTCGCAACTTCTACTGTTATCTCAAGCCGATTACTGTCGATTATTGTCAAATTTTACTGTTTTGTTGGGGTGATATTGTATGAACGGTACAATATGAGAGACTACCAGCGTCATAAAGCTTCACGGGAAAGAACTACGCCATTTCAAGCTGGACTATCAGCTTGAGATAACAGTAAGAGTTGCGACATAAACGTTCTATACCATGGGATATCTACTTACGCTATTGTTTCTCTATGATAAAACCCATTGCCCAAAAGCCTGTTAAATTTTAATCATGATTAAATTTAACGAGAACCAATCAGAAAAGTTTACCTAAGGAGAAGGCGTTTCTGATTGGTTCTCCTGGTTTAATCGGGATTAAAGTTTAACCGACTTTGGTGCAACTTTTTACATGAAAAGTCTCATAATAAGACAAGGTATATCACATGATAATATATACAGTACAAATATGCATTCCATTATTTATGATTATTATAAAAGTAACTATTTATAAGGTGATTATGTTTATGTAAAATAGGTAACACGACACACGCGCTATAGTGAGGTTAACGTTATAATGGCAGTGGAAAAATATGGAAGAACAATGTTGCCGATCCTCTGTCTTGTCAATGCCTTCTATAGACGGTAGCTGACACAGGTTTATTGCTGTAATATTAACTGTTCATTATCGTTTAAAATAATCAATTATATTTTATAATAAATTTTCATAATTAAGATGGAATATTTTTTTAATTAATTATCAATTCTACATTCTTAAAAGAGATCTGGCGACAGAGCAACGCGAGAAAGAGATATCGCTATCCGCTTTGTTGAATGATAGACAAGGATAGCAATACCATTGCTAATCAAACAATGCCATTATAACGTGGACCTCACTATAGACTACAACATACACAATGAATATTACAAATATAATATTTTAATAAATTATTTTAATAGGGTTGTTGAATGTTTAATTATTATAGAAAACTACTAGTACCATTTTTATGCTTTACATAATATAAACACAACTAGTTTTAAGAATTCATGAGATTTTCAAGTATTATAAATAATCTATAATTATATTATCTATAGGGCTTTAGGCGTCATGTAGATCATGACTCTAGTCCATGAAATTTTCTTCTAGAAATTAATGATTTCATTTATAAATTTTAAATTCCGTACACTATTCTGCGATTTTATAACTTAACTAGAATGGAGATTACATTAAACAAGTGTTCTCTAGGGAGTAAATATAATTTTCATCTAATTTTGACACCTGAAAATGACATAAGAGCTCGAAATTAGTTTTTTTCTACATAAAAAAGGGTACTAGTCATTTTATAAAATAATTACAAATATAATATAAATAAAGGGAAGAAATGGCTTAGATATAGGAATTTCACTAATGACGCATCATCACGTCGGAACTACTCAACTGATTAACTTGATATTTTGCAAATAGATTCTTAATTTACGTAGGATTGTTATAGGCCTATTTTAAATTATTCAAGATTTCAGTAGATCAAGTTTTCAATTAGACCTTTACAGAGAGCATGGGTTACCAGCTAGTATGATAATTCTTCTTCTACTACTTCTTCTTCTTCTTCTTCTTCTTCTTCTTCTTCTTCTTCTTCTTCTTCATCATCATCATCATCATCATCATCATCATCATCTTCTTCTTCTTCTTCTTCTTCTTCTTCTTCTTCATCATCATCATCATCATCTTCTTCTTCTTCTTCTTCTTCTTCTTCTTCTTCTTCTTCTTCTTCTTCTTCATCATCATCACCATCATCATCATCATCATCATCTTCTTCTTTCTTCTCTTCTTCTTCTTCTTCTTCTTCTTCTTCTTCTTCTTCTTCTTCTTCTTCTTCTTCTTCTTCTTCTTCTCCATCTTTTTATCCATCTTCTCCTGACTTCTTCTCCAGTCTTTTCCTTCTTCTCCTTCTTCTTTTAATTCTCCTTCTCCTTCATCTTCATCATCATCTACTTCTTTTTTTCTTCTTCTTCTGTTTTCTTCTACCCTCTTCTCCCTGTCTTCTTCTTCTTCTTCTTCTCTCTTCTTCTCCTTTTTAATCTTCTCCTGACTTTTTCATCTTCTTCTTCTTCTTCTTCTTCTTCTGCTTCTCCTTCTTCTTCTCCTACTTCTTCTTTTTTTTTCACTTCAAGGATTAGATCACGGTTAACTTTAATGGAAGTACCTACATGAACTAGGCCTAAAAATGACTAGAATATTCCTTAAAAGGCTGAGTGTCATATTATTATGATTGGAGGTCAATTTTAATTCGGGATTTCAGTGGAGTCCACGTTATAATGGCAGTGAAGAAAGATAGGATAAAGCGTTGCCGATACTCTGCCTTGCCACTGCCTTCTATGGAGGATAACTGATAACGGTATCACTGATGTAATTTCAACTGTTCATTCTCATTCAAACCAATCAATTATATTTTATTTGTCAATAAAATATATTTTTCAATGAATAAATAATAAATTTTCATTATTGAGATTGAATATTTTGTTAATAGATTATATTTCTTGAGTGTTGAGAACCGATCTGGCAACGTTGCGAAGTTAGAAAAGGATGGCGCTGTCAGATTTGTTGAACGATAGACAAGGATAGCAACACCAATGTTAATCAAATACTGCAATTATAACCTGGACCTCACTATAGCACTACTGCAAATAGGTAACATAGCATGAGAAATTGATCGAGATATAAAAATATAAAATATGATTACAGAATATCCCATTCAGCTCAGTACAATTCTATAACTTGGCTGGGGAACTACGTTTTGGAATCTACTTAAAATATTAGAAATATTGGATGAGCAGCTTTGAAATAGTTAACTTAGTCTAATGTTTCATATAGAAAAATAAATCTAAGAATAATTAAGGGTGAAATATAATTGATTACTAATTACAATTAAGGGTATATCTTTAGTATGGTAGTAAAATTATTATAGTAAATAACCCTGAAACACTTTGAAAATCACATTTTCCAACAAATATTTATTTATTTATTTAATAATTCAGAATAATTACACAACTTACAGAAAAGTACCACAGGCTTATAAGCCCAAAACGGTTCCAATTCTAATTTATACAACAGTCCAAATGTAGCTAGGTTATGTGTCACTTAACATTCATTAATTACACACTCAATTTACAATTCAAAACACACTAAAACTCAAGAAAATAGTAATTTATTTATGTTAATAGCCATTTCAGTCACAGATTCAAAATTCATCACTATCTATACCTGGTGAAAACCATTATAAATATCAAGGGCTTCTTTTAGAGATAAAATCATAACGAATATATAGTGAGGTCCACGTCATAATGACAGTATTTGATCAACTTTGGTTTTGCTATCCTTGTCTCTAACATTCGACAAAGCCGGTGGTACTAACCGTTTCTAGGCCCACAACGATGCCAATTATGTTTTTGACAGTGTAGAGATATAATTAATTAATGCAGAGAATCGGCATCACTATTCTTCTATCTTTATCCACTGCCATTATAACGTGGACCTCACTATAGCACCCTTTTTTCTTTAAACACCAAAACTAAAATAGTGCTTTTGAAGCAAGGAAAGGGAACTTATTAATAAATTATATAATCACATAATTAATAAATTATGTGGAACTGACAATATCGCTTATATTACACCTTAATATAGAGAAATTTCACAATATCTCTGTTAAATTTAAATTTTATTAAAAGGGTACTATATTCGTTTAATTTCTACCTCTTGAAAATTGCATTGTTCAACAACAAAGTATTGGAAACGCCACTAAAATCAAGTTCCAGTCTAATGTAGTTCAAATCAACTTTCACTCAAACGTCACCTAAAAAACGGTTCAGTAGACCGTCGCTAAAAAACGTTTCCTTAAACTAGGTTCCAGTTGACAGTCGTTAAACCAAGTTTTACTAAACCACGTTTCCTTAAAACTACGTTTCAGTTGATAGTCGCTAAACCAAGTTTCACTAAACCACGTTTCCTTTAACTACGTTTCAGTTGACAGACGTTAAACCAAGTTCCACTAAACCACGTTTCCTTAAACTACGTTTCAGTTGACAGTCGCTAAACTAAGTTCCACTAAACCACGTTTCCTTAAACTACGTTTCAGTTGACAGTAGCTAAACCAAGTTTCACTAAACCACGTTTCCTTAAACTAGGTTCCAGTTGACAGTCGCTAAACCAAGTTTCACTAAACCATGTTTCCTTAAACTAGGTTCCAGTTGACAGTCGCTGAACCAAGTTCCACTAAACCACGTTTCCTTAAACTAGGTTCCAGTTGACAGTCGTTAAACCAAGTTTCACTAAACCACGTTCCCTTAAACTAGGTTCCAGTTGACAGTCGCTAAACTAAGTTCCACTAGAACACGTTTCCTTAAACTAGGTTCCAGTTGACAGTTGCTAAACCAAGTTCCACTAGACCACGTTTCCTTAAACTAGGTTCCAGTTGACAGTCACTAAACCAAGTTTCACGAAACCACGTTTCCTTCAACTACGTTCCAATTAAACGCCGGTTTCTCTCTAAACTTCACATGAACCACGATTCTGTCAAACGAGTTCCACCTTCCAAAGAAGATATCCCATGGTATAGGGTGTTTATGTTCAAAATTTCACTGTTAACTCAAGCCGATAATCCTAGTAGGTAGCTTTTTTCCCGGTGGAGCCATGTCCTGTGATGCTGGTAGTCTCTCACACTGTGCCGTTCTTACACTCTCACCCGACCAAAACAGTAATAATAGACAGTAATCTGCTTGAGTTAACAAAAAATAACTTGAATTTTGAGAAACTAGTAGTTCTGTGAACAGTAGACCTCACGCAGTATTCTCATCCACAAGTACCTGATTGAAACTATAGACCTTATGGAAATACAGCAATATACTGGCTTCTCCACACATCTGTGTAATCACTTGTCAGCTGATTTATGATGAATAATTCTATAGTCTGATTTTTACTCTAATATTGACGTATGAAGGAGGCTCCTTTTTCCTTTTATATTATCCATGAAATGCAGGATTTCCACAAACATTGTATATACGTCGACGCGCAATTAAAAAAGGAACATACCTGTCAAATTTAATGAAAATCTATTACCGAGTTTCGCCGTAATTGCGCAACATATAAACATTTAAACGTTAAGAGAAGTGCCAAACCGTCGACTTGAATCTTAGACCTCACTTCGCTCGGTCAAAAAACTACCACTACCATGGATATCTTATTTTTCTATCTTTTCTCGATGGTTTCACGCTAGCACGTGGAAGTTCTTAAAAGTCTCACCTCATTAGCTGCTGTCATCCTCGGAATCGTAGTAATACTCATAATCGTCGACCTGAGGCGGGTCGGGGGTCGAGGGTCATTGCCCCTTGCTGCCCACTATGTCCATGAGGGTAGAGGCGATTTCCTCGCTGATTTCCAGTGAGTTGGGTGCTTCGGATATCACCCAAGAATCGTCGTTACTCTTCACCTCCTCCCGGCAGATAGTATAAGTTTTGTGGTTCATATTCCTAAAAAAATATGCAAAAAATTAATATTTTCAATTGTATAACATGATTGAAAGAATAAGACTTTGATATTGTCAATACCACTTTTATTTATTCGAAAATTAATTCATGAATAAATATAAGTGATATTGACAATATCCAAGTCTTAGGCCCGGTTGCACAACAGCCGGTTAAATTTTAACCGTGATTAATTTTATGAGAACCAATCAGAGAAGGCGTTTTTGAAAAGACGGCTTCTCTGATTGGTTCTCGTGGAATTAATCACGGTTAAAATTTAACCGGCTGTTGTGCAACCGGTTCTTATTCTTTCAATTAAGGAGAAACACCACAACATCTCATAACATACAATCAAATGTATAACATGAATTCATTGTTTTAGAAGATTAAGGATATACCGGGTGTTTCAGAAAGGACTTTACAACTTTGCAAATTCATATAAATCTTATTAAATTAGGTACAGAGCAGGTTTTGGTGTTGTTTTAAAGGAAAACACTCCAAGTTTTTTTTTTTTTTTTTCAACATCTTTATTGCCCATAAAAACAAAATAATAAGACTAGGTTTAATGATTAATAATAATTAATCATAATTATAATTATGTATTTTTAAGTTTTGACTCGCACAGTCCGCTAGTGCCTGGTCACGCCGCACAAGCACTAGCGGCACTTACGTCAAAGATGGCTGCCTTCACTGGACCCGAGCGTACTAGCTGTGTGTTTTGGTTTGAAAATCGGCATAGTGTACCTTGATATACTGCAAAGTTTTTGATACCACAGACCGATGATAATAACCACTTGACCGAGAACGATTTTTTTTCTTTATGCAAGATGGCGCACCACCACACTATCTGACTGACGTCCGGGATTTTCTTAATGACCGCTTTCCAAATCAGTGGATTGGCCGTAATGCGCCAATTGCATGGCCCCCTCGTTCCCCAGACTAACACTGCTGGATTTTTCCTTGTGGGGTTTCATAGAAGATATGGTGTATGTACCTCCTTTGCCAGCCACTCTACCTGAACTTAGAGCAAGGATTTGCGCTGCTGTTGAGCAAGTTACACCTGAAATGCTAGTGTGAGTCTGGGAAGAAATCGACTATCGATGGGATGTCTGCAGGATAACCAACAGAAGTCACATAGAACAGCTTTAGTTTGATGTAAAAAAACTTGAAGTGTTTTCCTTTAAAGCAACACTAAAACCAGCTCTGTACCTTATTTAATAAGATTTATATGAATTTTCAAAGTTGTAAAGAACTTTTTGAATCACCCGGCTTCTATAGTTCTGCAGAGTGAAAAAAAGATCGTTTGTTTTTGAAAGAGAGGATGCAGGTCACCTTAATAAACCATGACAATAAAAATTATCAATCAAAATGGGCTGTAATCAACGCTGGTGTACCACAGGGCTCCATTCTTGGTCCCACATTATTTATTATATACGTAAATGATCTGTCATCTTGCTCTACTAAGCCGATGACACATCTTCTATTATCACTAATTCAAGTTTGAGAGCTGTAGTCACCCAAACACAGGAAGAGCTACTGAATATCAAGAGATGGTTTGATGCAAATGGTCTGTCTATGAATTCAAGTTCATTACCTTCCAACCCCCTCATTTTGCAGCCAGAAACTTTAATGAGTTGGCCGATTTGAGTGTACCCCAGCAGAGCGTTGCTGTTGATCTTCTAGGAGTAATACTAGATAGTAGATTGGACTGGTCAGTACACACTCAAAAAATATGCTCCAGGGTTAACTCGGCTATTTTCTCTCTGCGAGTGCTCAAAAACACATTGAGCTGTATGGTGGTATATTACGGTTATCTTTTTCCTTTCCTCAAGTATGGCATAACCCTTTGGGGAAGATCAAAATTCTTCATCCAAGTATTTAGATCTCAGAAAAAAACATTAAGAGTTATTTTTGGTAAGCCCCCCCCCGATATCCCTGTCGAGAACTACTCCTTAGTAGCAGGATACTTACACTGCCGTCACTGTATATCTTGGAGATCTGTTCATACGTTCACAAAAACCTACCAAACTTCAACCGCATAAATGAAATCCACAGTTACAATACAAGGCACTCAGCCTCCCTATCAGTGGCTGCTCATAGAACCGCCATGTTTGAAAAATCTCCGCAATATATGGGCCCAAAAATATATAATAGATTACCTCAGGATATTAGAGACATGGCGAACTTACGAAGATTCAGAGGAATGTTAAAGAGGCTGTAGCTTGAAAGGCCATACTATTCTG
This sequence comes from Nilaparvata lugens, assembly GCF_014356525.2. Classification (NCBI taxonomy): domain Eukaryota; kingdom Metazoa; phylum Arthropoda; class Insecta; order Hemiptera; family Delphacidae; genus Nilaparvata; species Nilaparvata lugens. The sequence goes on along the minus strand of NC_052515.1, from coordinate 32,161,085 downwards.
TGGATGAGTTTCTGCAGGAGTGATAAATTATTGTTCCTTGTCTTTGATTCTTCCCAGGTCCTTGTACATAGGTACTCTTGACTAACTGCGTTTTTATATATACTGTATATATATATTAATATATTTCATGTGACTATTGTATAATTAGCCTACAGTATTTTATCAATGTATTATGATATGTGTTGAGAACCTCCTTTAGGTTGCTCTTTTTGACTTATCCTCAGTCTGATTATTCCGATGTTTTGGGATGCAAATAAAAAAGATAGCATACAAGGTTTTGTGGGGTTCACGTTCCTAAGTAAAATACAAAAAATTAATATTTCTCAGTCGTACAACATGAACTGTTTTGAAGGAGTTTTAGGAGATAGATCCTGCTGTTGTGTTGCATAAAGTATGTTCCAAATTCAAGCTGATTCTTTGTTAACTCAAGCCGATTACTGTCTATTATTAATGTTTTGTTGGGGTGAGAAGTAAGAACGGCACAGTATGAGAGACTACCAGCGTCACATAGCTTCACCAAAAACAACTACTAGGACTATCGGCTTCAGTTAACAGTGAAATTTGGAACATAAACCATGACAAACCTTCTTAAGCTACTTTTTACTTTCCTTGCCCTATTACCATAGGTAAGGAAAGTATTGCTTTCCAAAAAAAATTAAGGTACCCCAATTTCTATACGTTTCAAGGTCCCCTGAGTCCAAAAAAGTGCTTTTTGGGTATTGGTCTGTATGTGTGTGATGTGAGTGTGTGTATGAGTGTGTGTACATGATATCTCATCTCCCAATTAACGGAATGACTTAAAATTTGGAACTAAGGTCCTTACAATATAAGGATCCGACGCGAACAATTTTGATCAAGTGCAATTCAAGATGGCGGCTAAAATGGCGAAAATGTTGTCAAAATTAGGGTTTTGATTAAATTTATACCTAAAATAGTCAGTCATTGATAAGCTCTATCAACTGCCACAAGTCCCATATCTGTAAAAATTTCAGAAGCTCCGCCCCATCTATGCAAAGTTTGATTTTAGATTCTCAATTATCAGGCTTCATATACAATTAAACAAAAAAAAAATCAGTGGAAAAGATTGTGCATAAAAATCTCTACAATTAATGTTCAGTAACATTTTCACCTAAAATTGAAAATAAGCACGAAATTCGAGAAAATGTGATTATCCAATTGCAAACTGTTGGCAACTGTTGATTCTATTAAATGATTCACTATGAAGAGATAGCAGACCTCGTATGTCTCTAGCGTTATTGTCCTGTCACCAGCTGGCTCAGATATTTGTTTATAAGTAGACTTGAGATGCGCGTGAACACTAGCGTCAGGTGATCAATTTTCATAACGGCAAGGAAAGCTGTGTGAGTGCGCTACACCAGATTTTTCATCATAAATAATACAGCATCACCACAAATGATACAGTACCATCCAAACTTGATACACAACAACATAATTTGATACAAAACTTCCAAACTTTGAATAAATTCTACAATCCATGGGATATCTTCTAATACTATCTTTTCTCTATGATACGTAGAGGAATAAAACTTTATCTATTGTACGTACCATTGCTCGATACACTGCTTGCAATAGGCATGCGTACACGGCAACATCGTATTCGGCTTTCTTTCGAAACAGATGCAACACTCAAGCTGCAAAGGGTCACAGTCATTCTTGACCCGGTCCACCTCTCGCATGAGTCGTGACGCGGTCAGCGGGTCATTTGTGACCCGGGCGGGGTCATTTGTGACTCCCTGGCCAGCCGACGTTGAAGGTCGATCATCTTCTGCCTCCTCCGTTGCCTCCTCACAACTAGATATGCACTGGGCCGCCATACATTGGTTGTTGAGTGATTTGAACACCTGAAATTAAAAAAAACTAAACATTATTATCTTTACCATTAAAAACGTTATCATAAAAAACAATGAATCACAATTTTCATCATCAAACAATGAAGAACATTCTTTAATAATTCTTTATCGATTTATACAACAAGTACATCATTAAATGATAGGGAGAGAGAAAATAAGGTCACTTTGTGCTATTCCTCTCCCAAATTTAGATAAGGTTATACACATAGTCCGAAATAGGATGAGACTTGTAGTTATTATAAAAATATCGAACTAAAAACCAGGATAACTGATGCAGTAGCTACAGTCCGAGAAGACATCTTGCGAACAGTCTAGGATGAATTTGGCTACCGTCTAGATGTCGTCCGAGCCTAAAAAGGAGGGCACATAGAACACTTATAATACATCATCATAAACTTGATACTTCTGTGAGTAATTTGATGTAAAATTGGTTTGTGTTCACCATTTTAAAAAATATATACTTATAACTGTAAAAATATATACTTTATTTAAAATGTATGAATTCAGGGCTACTTTCTTGTATTTATAAAATAGAATTATAGTAGGTACCCTTTAAAATTGATAAAATATTACAAAACAAAAATACAAATTGTACTATAATTCAATTTTATAAATATATACTTATAACACCCGGTATTTAGAAACCTAAGGTCGATATGATACAATTTTACTGGACATTTTTTGTTGCAAGTTTTATGTAGAATCTATGGCCTTCGGCCTTGTTACACCCTGTATATTTCTACTGTTCACTTTCATTGTTTTGTGCAAATCCAGCTCAATTCTATGGTTTTAAAGAGAATGAAATTCCTATAGTGTGGTTCACGTTATAATGGCAGTGGATAAAGAAGGAAGAATAGCGATGCCGATTCTCTGCATTAATAAATTATATTTCTACACTGTCAAAAACATAATTGTTATCGTTGTTGACTGCACAGAAAGCAGTTGTTTTCCAGTCCCTACGTAGATCTGAAAGACATTGTTTGCAGACGACTCTCGTCTGACGTCAGAAAAGGTTTCTTTCCGGCCTAGGCCGGAAAGAGTACCCTTTCCAGCCGCTAACATGGAACTAAGAAAGGTGATCAAAAAACAGCCGATCAAAAAACTTTTCATTATTTATGCTCATTATTCAATAATTAAAGCATTTATAATAATATCATCTTATTGTCATTTGAAAGAATAAAAAAGTATAAACTCAACCTCCCACATAATTGAACATCATCTTTTAGGTTATTTAGACAAATCAGAATAAAAAATAAAAATACTTGGACAATTTCCTGATATTCAGATTACATCAGATTTGCTAGAGCTATCACCTTCCACTTCTGCTTTCGGAAGTGCTTAGTACACAATTATTATTATTTCATATATATATTGTTTATTTTTGTGTGTGGCGAAAAATAGCGTTCGCACCAGGGGCAAAAATGTTTTTCCGGCTCTCAATCTTTTCTAGTCCTCGGCCTACGGCCTCGGACCTGAAAACCGATTTCGAGCCGGAAAAATCTCATTTTCTGCTCTAGGTGCGAAATATACTATTTTTAACTTTTGAATAAACCACTTCCATTCTCTAGATATTACTTTTACAGTTGCAATACACAAAGGCTGAAGCCGTTCTATTGCACGTAAAATTTGCCTAAGCATACTCATTCAGTCACTTGGCGCCATGTGGTGGAACGGGTTGGCTGTAAGTGGTGATGTGGAGGCCAACTATTATTATTTATTCCATTTAGGAGTTGCTTGACTATCCCAACTTGGGTTCAGATTCCCAGGAGGGATTTTTTGACACAACTACTCCTCACATACGTGAAGTGAGCAATCATGCCATTTATTTATTTAATCATTCAGAATCATACAACTTACAGAAAAGTACCATAGGCTTATAAGCCCAAAACGGTTCCAATTCTAATTTATACAACAGTCCAAATGTAGCTAAGTTATGTGTCACTCAACATTGATCAATTAAACACTCAATTTACAATTAAAAACACCCGAAAATCATTTTTAAATTGAAAAAATACTTCTAAATTAAATTAAATCGATCACAATTAATTACAAAATTCCAAACTTTGAAAAAACTTTAAAATTTTGAGACCGAAAAGACAAACACACTATTTAGAACTTATCAAAGCTGCCATGTCCGTGATCCACAAATCGTTTGCTCTGAGCAGACGGAGTGAGCCCAAGATCACTGCTTTCTTTCTGCATTTGGCCTACCAGAGAGTTAGCACTCTTCATTATTAATACTCGGCGCTTCGCGTCTCGGCAGGTGCTCCGCCCCCTGCACCCCCGGCCGGTTGCCCTGTCGGGTCCCTTGAAATGGTATGGGGTGGTATTATGATGTTATGGTATACATTTCTTATGGTATAAGTTGTAAGATAAACTGGTATAAGATCACATATATATGCTAGATCTGCTCATCGTAATATGGCATTAAAATAAATAATAATATTCGAGTGACCTGGCTGGCTCAGGTCTGGTGTCAGAGTTTTCAGGTCGCAACTGATCAATTTCAGGGCATCTGAAATGACCTAACGACTGCTTTTATAGACATATATGTTTAAATATATATTTATGCCATTATAAACATATTGTAGTATATATATATATATAAACATATTGTAGTAATGTTTTATATGTACCTATAAGATGTAAATCAATTATATGACGGAAATAAATTATAAGACAGAGTCGCAAGACCAGTTTTAGCTGCCATAATATTCTAGAAGTAGAAGGAAATAAAAAAAGTTTGGGAGTAGAGTGAACAGGCTTGTTCCGCTCGCTGGAGTTCAAAGAGGGGATAAAACAGGCTCGCTTCGCTCGTCAATGTTTGAAGGTGGAGTGAACGGGCTGGCGTCGCTTGCTGAGTGGCTCGCTCCGCTCGCCAAAGTTTGAAAGAGAGAGTGGTCAGGCTTGCTTCGCTTGCCGAGTGGCTTGCTCCGCTCGCCAAAGTTCAAGAGTGCAGTGAACAGGCTCGCTTCGCTTTTCTGAATGGCTCGCTCCGCTCGCCCAAGTTTGACGGTGGAGTGAACGGGCTGGCTTAGCTTGATGAGTGGCATGCTCCACTCGTCAAAGTTTGAAAGAAAGAGTGGTCAGGCTTGCTCCGCTCGCCAAAGTTTGGAAGTGAAGTAGACAGACTCGCTCGCGCCGCCAAAGTTTGAAGGTGGAGTGAATGGGCTTGCTACGCTCGCCCATATGACTGTTTAATAGGCTCGATTGTCTCAAAATTACTGAATTTTCTCAATCTCTGGTGTTTTCTATACTCTATGTTTTCAAAGTACTAAAGCTATTCTTCCTAAGAAGACTCAATGCAAATCTTACTCGGGATATCAGATATGACTTCAGACGGGTTTTAGTTCAAGTTCCCCAATCTAATTTAACAATTTTTCAACATTCATTTTCTTTCAATGCACCTAGAATGTTCAATTTAATTTCAAGAAAATGTAATACCTCAGTCCCATTCAATGTATTTCTTAAAAGTTTGAAGTTCTATCTGTTCACATTGAATGACTGTGAATCTTTTTTGAGGATTGTACATTAGTATAAATATTAGGCAGTATATTATTCTCAAGTCAGTGGTTTTTTCCCTGTCTTTCTGTTTTCATAATTTAATTCGCTGTCCACTGAGAACATTTCATTTTTGAATAATTTTATTTATTTTACTATATTATTTTTTTCATTTAACTTAGTTTTTTCCATGAAAATCAATGGTAATTCATTCAATAACATTACAATTGTTATAATAGATTATGAAGACCTGTATAATACGTATTATGAAGACCGTAACACTGGTAAATTTATAATTATTAATTTTCACATAAATAAAGTTTATTTCATGTGTAGAGCGTAGCGGTCCTACTACTCTAGTCTTTAAATTTATTTTATTTCAAGAGAAGTGCACTCCAATAGGGCTTATGCCTAGGTGTGCTCATATTTATTTCGCTTTATGTTTTTGTCATCTGAAGCAAAACATATAATTTTCATTAGTATTTTTTGTATTGTTAGATGGTACAATGTTTTGTAATAATATTATGTTGTGTGGAATAAATTATTTTTTGAATTGAAAAAAATTGAAAAATTTCTCCTCCCTATCTTCACAAGGATTGTTCCTTAAGTTTCGCGTCTATGGAGTTATTTGTTCAAAAATGTAAGTTCTATAAGCTCATCATGTCGAAATTTTCAAAATTCAATTATTTCAAATCATTTTCGAAATCCGCCATTTTGAAATTTTCTAAAAATGCAAATAACTCCGAAAGGGTTGATTTATCGTAAAAATGTTATTTCACATAAAATTTACAGTTTTCGAAACTCTAAAAGGTAGGATTTTTCAGTTTCCAAAAAGATGAAAATTTGAAAAATGTCAAAATTATCATTTACCTTCAGAAACTTATTATTATTATTTACCTTGAGAAACTCGTTCAAACTCATGACACGGTAGCTATCGATTTCCTTGGTCTCCAGATCGATTTTGATGCATACAATTCGTACTCTAGACTTCCAAAAAAGGGCAGAAGAGTCGGTACCTTTCTGTATGGCGAATATAAGCTGCATACCGTCTGAATCCATACATTGCTGAGACCTGCAACAAAAATATAAATTCAGTTAATAGCCATAAAAAATTCAAATCATCCCTGTATGTGTATTTGTTTCAAATATTCGATGAAAGCTAAATAAATAGAACTAAGCACTTCTCCTACTGCAAATATTAACCAAAGCTGTCCAATACCAAATATTAACGCTTAATTAAGCTGTCAAATATTAACCGAAGGAAATTTAGCAGATGGAAAATATAGCAGAAATATAGTAGAAGGAAATTTGAAGAATGAAACTGTTAAAAATTGCACCCAGTTTCATTCTTCAAATTTCGTTCTGTTATTTAGTTCTTTGGTCAATATTTGCAGTAGTAGGAGTCCTCAGATCCATTCCTATCGCTTTTATTGGATTTTTGAAACAATTATTAAACAGTAATAATATTCCAGACAAACGTATGTTCTCCTGACCAAAAACTACACATATCAATGGGCGGTGTGAATAAAAACGAGTAGGACAAGTAAATACTTGAATGACAAGTAAACGCAAAAATTGAAGTGAATAAAACAAGTACTTACTCTTACTCGGGTGATTACAAATGAAATAGACAGTTTGAATAGCTTGTAGAGAATTTATTATTTAAAAGTTTAGATCATTACTTACATGATTACATAGAAGAATTCTTGAAGTTTTTATTGAAAATTTACAGATGTTCAATGTGTGCACCATTTGCAACACGACCGATATCAACACGGTAGTCAAATTCTGACCACACACGACTAAGCATCTCACGGTTAACTGTAGCAAGAGCATTTGTGATTCGTTGTTTAAGATCATCGATATCAACAGGAAGCGGTGGTACGAAAACTCTGTCTTTTACATAGCCCCACAAGAAAAAGTTGCAGGGCGTTAGGTCCGGACCACGAGGTGGCCACGGCTGAAACACAACGTTTTCCTCACTTGCACGGCCGATCCATCGTCTAGGAAGATGTTCATCCAGATACCCTCTGACGTCTGAGTACCAGTGAGGCGGAGCTCCATCTTGTACAAAAATGAAGTTACAACTATCTTCATGGAGTTGAGGCATTAACCATTCGGTTAACATGTCCAGATAAATTCTTCCGGTTACTGATGGTTCTTGGAAGAAGAAAGGTCCGTCAACCTTTTCATAAGATAAAGCGCAAAACACGTTCACTTTAGGAGAATCGCGTATATGCTGTACAGTCTCTCTTGGGTTTTCTGTTCCCCATACTCGTACATTATATCTGTTAACTTTTCCACTAATGTGAAAAGTGCATTCATCACTGAAAATTAGGCGATTAAACAATATGTCGTCATTTTCAAGACAATGTTGCATCTCTTGACAAAAATTTTTACGTACAACTTTATCATTGTCATTTAAACTTTGTACTAACTGCAATTTATAAGGTGTCATTTTCAAACGTTTCCGCAGAATTTTCCACACAGTAGGTTGAGGAATTTGCAATTCTAAACTCGCTGATCTAGTCGATTTTCCTGGACTTCGTACAAAAACATCACGAGCACTATCAATTTTTTCTTCTGTAACAGAAGGTCTTCCAGTACTCTTCTTCTTACACACACATCCACTGCTTTCAAAACGTTCATACCAGTCATAAATTGAATGCCTTGTTGGTGGTGGTTTACCGTATTTTGTTCTGAAATGACGCTGCACAACAGTAACAGAGTTTGTTTTGGCTAATTCAAGTACACAATAAGCTTTCTCCACTTGAGTAGCGGCCATATTGCTAAACTAAACTGGCTGTTGTAACACGGAGCAGCCAACAATAGCCAGCAACAGTTCTACCAACATAAACTTTAAGAAATTCCCTACAAACCTATATCACTTACTATGTTGAAATACACCAGTTTAATTTTGTACAGGCTATTGAAGTTGTCTATTTCATTTGTAATCACCCGGTACTTCTGTAGCAAGTAAATACTCGTCCATTCGTAAGCCAACCCGACCCCAGACTTGCAGTCGTACTTGGACACGAGAGATGGCTGCATTTATGAACCTGCATGGTGTAAAACGTTAGAGAGACCGGCGTGAAATAAGTCCCGATCTATCTAAGGGACTATAACGGTTTGAGAGCGAAAACGTAGATTTTCTTCGCACTTTCTTGATGAAAACACTGATGCAAGTGGTGGAGGGTTAACTGCAAGGAAAAAGATGGTAACTTTTATTTATTTATTCAATCATTAAGAATTACACAACTTACAGAAAAGTACCACAGGCTTATAAGCCCAAAACGGTTCCAATTCTAATTTATACAACAGTCCAAATGTAGCTAGGTTATGTGTCACTTAACATTCTCCTATTTTCTGAGATATATTAGTGATCCAGGATTCCAAAGTGGTGTTGCCAACGACATGGGGGTTGAAAGAAGTACCATCAGCAGAACCATTCTCAAGAGTATTGGATAAAATAGAGTCAACGTCTGAAGATTGGATTAAATTTCCACGCACTATTGAAGATAATCAGGCCAAGGCAGATTGCGCTTCAAAATTTTGCATTCCGACCGTCATTGGTGCTATAGATTGCACTCACGTGCAATCGGCGTTAAGCGACAAAAACAGAACAAGTCACAACAGGAAATAATGCGTACGTAGTAGTCTATGTGGCGCTACAAGTATTTACTTGTCTTTCATGTGAATTCAGTTGTCTCGCGAGTAAATACTTCCTAGTAAACATCTTATTTATCTCTTTTCTGTATAGTGCTACTTTTATAGAAATAGAAAGAAAAAGAAAAATTTTAGTACCCTTTTTGAAATATTTAATCACAACACGTTTCGGACATTGATGCCATTTTCAAGTGATATGAAGTAAATCACTTACTTAATTTACTCCATATCACGTGAAAATGGCATCAATGTCCGAAACATGTTGTGATTAAATATTTCAAAAAGGGTATTAAGATTTTTATTTTTCTTTCTATTCCTAGTAAACCCTCGGGTTGGCGAGTACATGGTCACAAGTAAACTCGACGCTTTATTCACATCGGTTTACTTGAAGTTCAAATACTCGTTACGTTTTACTTGTAAGTAAATACTCGTCGTACTCGGTTTTATTCACACCGCCCAAAGAAATTGGAAATATAGCCTACAGTGTATATGGAGGCATTAAAAGGTGCGTACAGATATACGCGCCGCGAACATGAGCAATTCACTTTAAATCAGCAGATGGCAAGCTTTTTATATCTTTATCTTATACCGTTTCTGTAAAAAATACAGATATAGTCAGCTGATTAAAAGTGAATTGCTCATGTTCGCGGCGCGTATATCTGTAAGCACCTTAAGACTTATGAGGTTTAAGGTACAACTGATGTAATATAGACGGTTCATTCTTATTTTTGAAAAATCAATCATATTTCATTCGTCCAGTAATTTTAATTCATTTTTCAATGATTGAATGATAAATTTTCATATATTGAGCAAAAATGCAATAAAACATGAGCATCACTAATTAACAGGGAATTATTCAACAATTTATAACCCCAGAATAAAAAATGAATTACAATTCAAATAATTGAATTTAATTGAGCTGATAATTGAACAAAGTTCAAATATTTGAAAATGATTCTTTCTTATTGGACCACTATAAAATTAATAGTTGCCATGGAAAAATTTGTAATGTGAAATTTTAAGCTTCAATATTATCATCAAAATGTTATATTTTTTGCTTTTTAAATGTGAATTTGTGATTAGAAATAAGTTTTCTCAAGTTTGAACTTTATAAAATAAAAGCTCAGGAAGTCAAAGTGCAAATTTTTAGTGAGAAAACATGAAGAACCCAATATAAACTATAAACGTGAGTGTTAATAGGAAATAACATTGGGTAATACGGCAAGGCAGGACATCCAAAAGGATCTCTCTGCAGATAAAAGCCATAAGAATAAATGAATAAATAAAGGAGATCGAATATTTGTACTTCTACATTGTTAAAAACCGATCTGGCAACGTTGCAGAGCTGGAGAAAGATAGCGCTATCTGCTTTGTCGAACGATAGGCAAGGATAGCAACACCAATGTTATAATCAAATACTGCTTTTATAACGTGGACCTCACTATAGATATATTTCAAATTACGACATTATCAACTTAATAATCGACATATTCTAATTCCTTTATCTTGGGTGGTGAATAATATTAATCAATAACGTATTACATTGAGTCTACTTGATTCGTTAGTTAAAAATAATTCCATGGTACCCTTTTGTGGAATTATTTTCATAATTATTGACCGAGCGAAGTGAGGTCTAAGATTCAAGTCAACGGTTTGGCATTTCTCTTAATGTTTGAATGTTTATATGTTGCGCATTTACGGCGAAACGCGGTAATAGATTTTCATGAAATTTGACAGGTATGTTCCTTTTTCAATTGCGCGTCGACGTATATACAAGGTTTTTGGAAATTTTGCATTTCAAGGATAATATATAAAAGGAAAAATCTGGTGTGGCGCACTCACACAACTTTCCTTGTCGTTATGAAAATTGATCACCTGACGCTAGTATTCCCGCGCATCTCAAGTCTACTATTCAAAGATTTGAGCCAGCTGGTGACAGGGCAATAACGCTGGAGACACACATGAGGTCTGCTATCTCTTCATAGTGAATGATTTAATAGAATCAACAATAATTTGCAATTGAATAATCACATTTTCCCGAATTTAAAGCTTATTTTCAATTTTAGGTGGAAATGTTACTGAACATTAATTGTAGAGATTTTCATGCTCAATCTACTCCAATTGATTTTTTTTTGTTTCAATTGTATCTGAAGCCTGATAATTGGGAATCTATCTGCATTGATGGGGCGGAGCTCCTGAAATTTTTACAGATATGAGACTTGTGGCAGTTGATAGAGCTTATCGATGACTATTTTAGGTATGAATTTGATCAAAATCGTTGGAATCGTTTCCGAGAAAATCACGAAAAACGCTGTTTTTGACATTTTCGTCATTTTAGCCGCCATCTTGAATTGCATTTGATCGAAACTGTTCGTGTCGGATCCTTATAGTGAAAGGACCTTAAGTTCCAAATTTCAAGTCATTCCGTTAATTGGGAGATGAGATATCGTGTACACAGACGCATATACACTCATACACACACTCATACAGACCAATACCCAAAAACCAGTTTTTTGGACTCAGGGGACCTTGAAACGTATAGAAATTTAGAAATTTGGGTACCTTAATTTTTTTCGGAAAGCAATACTTTCCTTACCTATGGTAATAGGGCAAGAAAGTAAAAAGGAGCCTCCTTTATACGCCAATATTAGAGTAAAAATCAGACTAGAATTATTCAACATAAATCAGCTGACAAGTGATTACACAGATGTGTGGAGAAGCCAGTCTATTGCTGTATTTCCATAAGATCTTGTTCAGCGATTTACGCTCGGTTGTCGATCGATTGGCAAATCGCTCGGTTTGCCAGCCTCGTACACATGACAGCGATTCATGAGCGGTTTGCCCTCGGTTATGATAAATAATTACTAGGTACTCAATCTTAATAGCTTAATCTATTTACTTAATTACTATATTACTCTTTAACATATATTTAAAACTTTACTGCTCTGATCGAAACCGCTCGGTTGACTGAAGACATGTGTACGCTCCCATGCTTGCTCTAGTATATCGAGCCGCCCGGCAACCGAGCGGTTGTAGTCTGAGACTACAACCGCCGCGATTCGCCGGCGACTACTAAAACCGAGCGATGCATGTGTACGGCACCATGTGTTTCCCTATACCTGGCACTTGCTCGGTTTGTCAACCGCGCGACAACCGAACGTAAATCGCTGTCATGTGAACAGGCTCATAGGTCTACAGTTTCAATCAGGTACTTGTGGATGAGAATACTGCGTGAGGTCTACTGTTCACAGAACTACTAGTAAATATAAATATATACATTTGGGCTGTTGTATAAATTAGAATTGGAACCGTTTTGGGCGCGAGTCTGTGGTACTTTTCTGTAAGTTGTGCATTTCTGAATGATTGAATAAATGAAAAAAAAAACAGACATTAATAAAATAATGAATGTTTGGAAAGCTTACAATGTGTTCAATTGATCAAGATGAGCCTTCAAGTCATCATAGCTGAGAGTTGCAATTTCGGTGAAAGATCTTGCATGTCGAACTATTTCTTCCTGTACATCGACGACTTCTGACACCAGTCCTTTCTCAGAACTGCTGCCGTTTTGCCCCATTCTGTAAAGGACACAATGACAACATTACTATAGGCCTAACTAGATAATGTTACATTTTGTTGATTGTATCGCAATGTCAATGATAATAAATTGATATTGATGTATCGATGGTAGTATCAATATTGTATATCGATTAATATCAATTTTGGATTATCGAGTAAACAGCTAGTTTGTCTGGTTAAATTTATATATCTACTAGCCGTCAGGCTCGCTTCGCTCGGCATATCCGTCTAGACCCCCGACTGGATGGTCCAAGAATGGGATAAGCAGGCTCGCTTCGCTCGCCTGCATTTTTCATTTGAGCATTTTTATCATATGTTAGGACGATCCAGTCGGGGATCCAGGGGGCGGATATGGCGAGCGAAGCGAGCCTGATGGCTAGTAATATAATATTCCCAGGAATAGCTCTGATTGAAGTAGCAGTGCCCAATCAATTTTTGCGCGATAAATGCATTTCAATCTTCAACTTGGTGACAAACTAACAAAGTCAACTCAACTTAATGCCAACCTGACTAAATTATTAATTTAGTTACCAGTTAACAACTGTTTCGAACAGGTACTTTTTCTAGATTATAGTTCTATATTAACATATGGTATGGCCTTTTTTCGATTATAATTGAGAGAATAAGCAGAATATACATGCTAAAAGACGAACTTTAAACCCTTAAAAACCACCCTTAGAGTTAAAATATTGCCAAAAGATTTCTTAGTGCGCCTCTAAAGGGCCAACTGAACATACCTACCAAATTTGAACGTTTTTGGTCCGGTAGATTTTTAGTTCTGCGAGTGAGTGAGTTAGTCAGTCAGTGAGTGAGTGACATTTCGTTTATATATATATATATATATATATATATATATATATATTCGCTTTTGTATATATAAAAAGGAATGTCTGTTTGTGTGTTAGTTTGTTTGTTCCCTATAGACTCGAAAACTACTAGACAGAACAGCATGAAACTTTGGGAATAGGTTGTGTGAATATTGGGGATGGTTTCTGACCAGAAATTTTAATAGGGAGGCTAATAGTAATTATTTATTAATCCATTTTACAGACCTATGTTTTCGAAATTTTCGGCCGAGCGGCTATATTTAGCATCTAAAGTTACCAGCTGTATAATAAACACGTCATCCTGTGATAAATTGTGTACTGGTATTAAAACGGTAGTTTGGAGTTGAAGTTAGTGTAGTTGATTGGTACCAGCTGTAGATAATCGTTCATTAGAAGATCTATACAAGAAAATTATATTAATAATTATCACTTCCCTATCATTGAGAAACTGGAAAATGTTGGGAAAAAATGATTCATCTCATGAAAGAGAGTTGTTCATATTGCATTCATTAATTACTGAAGAATGACAAAATAATTTACAATTTTGTTTTAATTTAGCTTAGCTTATATTCATCCTAAAATGGAAGATGGAATAAGGAATTATCTGTAATGGTTTTCTCAGCATTTCAAATACATATAGGCCTAACTCATGGCTGGGGCGCAAGGCTTTTCTTATACCAGTCACTCCAAAAATATTGTTAAAATATTATTGATTTGTTTCATGTTTTTTTGACAATAAACATTTATTTATTATTAATATTATTTATCTACTCAACATAAATTTCCACAAACTTAAGCAGAGTCCCCACCGAAATATAAGACCATCAGGTCTTACATCATGAAGTTTGCAACAAAAAATAATGTTTAGTGAAATTTTCTTATATTCTTAAACCTTAGTTTTGGTGATATATCAATTTCTCGAAAAAACATCAATAACTGTAGTGAGGTCGACGTTATAATGGCAGTGTTTAATTAGCAATAGTACTGCTATCCTTGTCTTTCATTCAACAAAGTTGATAACGCTATCTCTTTCTCGCTTTGCTCTGTTGCCAGATCGTTTTTCAACAATGTAGGAATATAATTAATTAACAAAATATTTAATATTGATTATAAAATCATTGAAAATATAATTTCTTGCTTGATAAAATTTAATTTATTATTTCAAATGAGAATGAACAGTTAGTACTACATCAATAAACCGGTATCAGTTGTCCTCCATAGAAGGCATTGACAAGACAGAGAATTGGAAACGTTGTTCTCCTATCTTTCTTCACTGCCATTATGACGTGGACCTCACTATAGAAAACTATTGGTAAAATTCTGTGGATAACTTATAGTTGATTGGTTGGAAAGGGGAAGAAATTTCCAATTAGGTTCAAATACCGGTAATTTGTTCCTTTGTTTGACTTTTTTGTCTTTTTATGAGCGTTCAAAATGGTTGAAATTCGGCTTTCAATGTAATTTTTTCAACTTTGAAAGCTAATAAAAATAATACAAAAACGTCAAACAAAGAAACAAATTATATGGATCTTATTTGACATTTTTCCTTTCTAACCTTATCATTAACATTAAATTTTAACAGATAGTTATCTAATAATTGATGTTTTTTAGAAATATCCAAATATAGGCTATAGCCTATATTTTTTTCATAAACTATGTTATTTTATTATTTCAAAACTTAATTTTACTTGTCATTGATTGTTGTAAATTTGATGTTGAATCTTTGGTTGATACACCATGGTCTTTTGACATGGTTCATTGATACACCATAACGTATGGTCTTTTGTGGGACACCAAGTACCGTACAGTTTGTGTTTCAATGGACATGCACAGCATGATATTTTGCAATTAATAATTCAGCCGATTTTGAATTTTTGTGATGAAAATTACTACAAATATTTTTCTTATGCGCATTCAATTTTTACCAGTTAACTTAGGCTACATTATCAAAAACAACGTAGGAGTGAGTCAATTTTGTTGGTCAAGGGATTCTATCTCTCTATAATTATTCAAAAAATATATTACATTCAATTTTAACCTGTTAGGTACATTATCAAAAACAACTTAGGAGTGAGTCAATTTTGTTGGTCAAGGGACTCTATATAATTTTTCAAAAAAATATATTAGACCTACGTTGAAAATTTGTAGTTGATTTATAAAATTTATCAAGGAATAGAATAGAAACAGAATATTTCAATGAAGAAAGTAGAGGAACCATACTCTACAACTTGTATTAAATAAGTTAAGTGAAGGACTGAAGCTCTAATTATGAATATTATAATTAGATTCAGATACATTGAATCCTGCTACAAGTATTAGATGAGATATAATAATTTAAAAATAATAATTACGTTTTATTGCTTTGAAACATACCTACGTCAAGATGCGCAGTCAGACTGTTATCCAAAAATTATTCAATCGATTCTAATCCTTCGTCATTTTTCAGCCCCGAATATTGAGCATAAATATACAGTTTCAAAACAATTCCTAATTAGGCCTATAAGTGGTCGAACTTACATTAAGAATATTTTTATAATGAGGAAAACACACCAGAAAAAAATAGACCGATTTCTTCCTTGAAGACATAGCATAACCTATAAAAACGAATTGGCAGCTGCCGCAATGACTACCTCTTAAATATTAAAAAGGCAGTGACGATTGAGAACTCTATCGAGAAAAATAAATTCATATAAGCATGCGCTATTGGCGGCAAATTTTGAATATTTTCTATTATGTACAAATATAGTACATTAATGGAATACGTTTTTACTAAAAGTGTTCAATAATAACATGTTTAAAGCTATAAAGGTCATGAAGTAACCTGTAAACTTATTGCTTCATGAGGGTGCACTGATCCATAAATGGTGAGTGGATAGTAAATCGGTTTTTTATCATAGCATAAATGCTATCTTTTCTCTCTATGATTTTATTACATGTTATTGAATATCTTGGTATATTATGAGATGATTCCAGTAGGTACCGTATACTAAATACTGGAACCTGATTGACTTCCTAGTTACTACAGAAAATTGTTAACTTATGTGACGTTTTTGTGGTCACTATCCCAATCAAATTGAAAATAGATAGTGTCCCATTTGATTTTTTAGTCAGAGCCGCCACTGAATACGGTATATCTGAACTTGCATTATTTGAAACTTCTATTGGAGCGATTTTTTAAGCAATAATTGTATATTTGATTTTTTAAGCAATAATTGTGTAATTGAAAATAGATAGTGTCCCATTTGATTTTTTAGTCAGAGCCGCCACTGAGTACGGTATATCTGAACTTGCATTATTTAAAACTTCTATTGGAGTGATTTTTTAAGCAATAATAATTGTGTATTTCAAAATAAATTTTACAATACTAGATATGCCATTGATGGGCGTGCTCGCTTTGGAGCTGATGTCAAGCGGATTTTGTTGGCGGGTCTGCGGGGGTAGCGTGTGGTTGGCGCTTCAAACTGGTCTGGTGGGCTGTGTGAATGATTATATTATTAATATTCCTTTTTTACGATTGGTTCTTGCATTATATAATTGACTTTTCAGTCTAAATGCAGATTGACTGTTTTGTTCCAACTAACATCTCTGAAAATCTATCATAATCTACTCTTAAAAGTTTCTTTCTCTCATATTCAACTGCAGCCCATTTTTTAAAATCCAAGAGTTTATTATATAGTTCCTCAATATCCTTTTTGAATTCATTGGCCATAACTTCACTTATAGTATTCATATTATTACCTTTTTGCAGCTCCACCTCCTGGTTCTGTTTCTGCTCCAAAGGGCTGATGGTAACGTTTTGTTGAAACGCCTCTCCTTCTTCTTTGTCCTCCTCTTCTTCGTATTCTGGAATCACTCCATATGGTGGTTTTTTTGGTGATTGCATTTGTTGAAAAGACACCACACTATAATGTTGATGGTACTACACTATATAGCTGATGTTTAACTAACACTATTCTATTGACCTACTTTTCACTGTTATTGAAAGCTACTCTACTCACTAATTTAGATGTTTACTGTACGACTGCTCGACTACGACTCTCTTCTATTAACTAGAAAGTTTCAGAAAAACATTCTAATATTAATTTCATTGAAAATATTACTCATGCATAGAAAAACGATCGTTTCTAAGTACAACTTTTATTTATTCAATAGATAATTATAATAACTGAACAATCAATACAATTTGATGATATTCGTAATTCAATATTGAAAATTGTCTAGAAATCATTATATTTCTGTTGAAAAGTCGATGCATTGAAACAGAGCTTCATGTTAGAATTCAGCACCTGATTAACATTGGTTTGTTTACATGTTAAATTGTGACCTACCTAATTATTATTCATCTCTTTGGCGACAAGCCTAGTATAAATGAAGAAAGAAGTATCTATCTATCTATTGTCCTTCTTTCTCAAGGGCTACTTTTGAATATAAGTATTCAAATTGATGCTGCTTTCCATGATGAAACACTCTAAATAATAACTTTGTTGTAGCTCAGACTACAACTTATACTAATACTCAGACTAATACTTATAGATTTTGTTGCTTGTAAATATTTGAAAAAAACACTATTTTTGGAGTATTGAGGAATGCATTCCACTCCTGAGGAGGAGCTTCATCAGCCTCAGAGGCTCAAGAGTGAAATGCATATCTCGATACTCCAAGAAAAGTAAGGCTCAACTCACACCTAGGCGACTCAGGTCGAGAAGAGACTCGACTCAGTCGAGAGCATGTGTATCCAAATGGTGACGTCGCGGAGACTTGAGTCGACTGGTATGAGTGTCACCATTTCGAAACACAGGTTCTCGACTAGAGTTGAGTCTCTTCTCGACCTGAGTCGCGTAAGTGTGAGTTGAGTCTAAGTGTTTTTTCAAATATTCACAAGTAACACTGTGTTTAAACTAAAAGTATAATTTTTTATTCAAAAAAGCAATGTATTTAAAA
This sequence comes from Nilaparvata lugens, assembly GCF_014356525.2. Taxonomy (NCBI): domain Eukaryota; kingdom Metazoa; phylum Arthropoda; class Insecta; order Hemiptera; family Delphacidae; genus Nilaparvata; species Nilaparvata lugens. Next base: position 32,142,703 of record NC_052515.1, on the reverse strand, counting down.
AAATATTTTTTTCATTTGTATATAATACAAAAGTTATAAATATTCAGTCACAGCATGTTTCGGTTATATGATGCAATTATCTGTGACCAAATAATTCTAAAAAGGATACTTAGATTTCTATTTTCATTTCTATCTATTTTATCGACGAGTTAAATGAGAAAAAACTCCTTCACTTGTGCTTCAAAAATTATTGAAAACATCTCCAACTCTGTGCTCGTAGTCTAATCATATATCACCTCTAATCATTCTAATTATCACACATCTATCTAATCAATCTAATCAAAACACTAATAATAGACTAGTCTAATCATCCACAACATGGGGGTCAGTCGCGGTTCCGGTCCCCCCGGTCACACCGGTTCCCCCGGTTCCTCGTCTTTGTCGTGTCGCGTCTGGTGATTCTGTTGGAGAGCGTGGCATTGGAGGCAATTGTCCCGATTGTGGTGGCAATTGTCCCATCTGTGATCTTGATGATTGTCCCAATTGTGGGTTTGATGGTCGTCCCAACCAACCAGCAGGTCTCATTGCGTTGGGATTTGTACTTCTTGGTTTTTTATATGGACGTGGTGATGGTCCATACTGGCCTTCCCCGGTCACCAGATACATGGGTGCAGGATCTCTGGGAGGAGGATATCCTTCAGTAACCTTATCTAGCAGGGTTTTACGCCTGGGTTGAGCGGGAGGAGGAGGGGTAGGAGGAGGAGAATAAGAAGAAGAAGAAGAAGGAGGAGAAGGAGGAGAAGGAGCAGCAGGGTAGCCCCTAGTACTAACCTGTAATAGAAAAACTTTGCTGAATGATTGAATGAATAAAAATAATAATTAATAATTGAAATTAAGAGTTTGTTTTTAGGTAATTCTTGAAAATTATTCTTTTTATATGTGAATATTTTAAATGAGAAAGACTAAGAAATTGGAAATTGTCAAAAAACCACAGATTCATTGATACTTAGAAAGACCGGTTTCCGTTATTAAGGCCCTACACACCTTCGGATTTGGCTCACGGATTTGGCCTGTCTTGGCTCGGTTCGGGAGAAATCCGTGAGTGTGTAGGCGATTTTATTGCGAGCCGAGCCAAATCCGGCCAGGGCTACTAGCGCGGCTCGGCTCGGCGCGGCGCGGCTCGGCTCGGCTCGGGCGAAATCCGTGAGTGTGTAAGCTCTCCCGGCCGGCGCGTGTAGTTACCAAAAATCGAAATCGCCTAGAAATCGAGATAGCAAAATTTTGATTTCAGATTCGGATTCAGCGCCCTCGAATTGGTAGAACGGTTCGCGGGGACTCTAAAATAGTCGAAAATAAAAACTCTGTGAGCACTTTAATGTTATTAATGAAGAATTCTATTTCTATGAAGAATTTGGTTGAACCTTTAGCAAGAAAGTACTAGTACTGTACAATAATAGTACCAGTGTTTCCCAAAAATGTTATTAGCTGTAGAATAATCATATTTCAATTTTTTATTCAATAAAAATCAACTTATTTTTATATTATTTTTGTCTATTTGTGTGAAATTTTATTGAGGAAGCTGAAATTGAATCACAATTTTCTTGTCTCTATTTTTACAGGATAATATCGAGTATGACAACCTTTCTCAATCAATGAATTGTCATAGTATTTAATATCATATTACACAAGATGTGAAAAGTTCTATACCGTACTTATTGGGAGCTGGTTGAGGCTTTACAGTATTAAGTATAGAGGTTCAATTCTCTATCTACTGCTATGCTGTGTGAATAAATTAAGAGTTGGTGTGTGGCTGTATGAGAAAGAGAGAGAGATTGATTGATTGATTTTATTGATGGGTCTCGACAGACCCATTGCACAAAAACATCATTACAAAATATACATCCAGATAATTGAACAAAATAAACGATAGTAACATGAACAGAATGGTATTAATGCAATTAAGAAAAAGAAAAATTAGTAGATCATTGAAAAATGACAGATTAATTGTTATAATTATAAGATAGCAGAAAGCTCTATCCAGGAGTTAGAGAGAATAGAGGAAAATAAGGGGACAGGGAGAAGAGATGAAGAAGAAAAGTAAAACATATAATATATATATATATATATATTAAAAAGAAACTACAAATAAAACACAATTACTTTTAAGTTGCGTTGAAAGATCTGATAATGAAACTGCACTTCAGCGGACCTCAAAATGCCTACTGAATTCATATCCGTCAGGGATTAGATTAGATTAGATTTCTTCATTTATATGTATGTTACAATACATAAGAGAGAGAGAGAGAGAGAGAGAGAGAGAGAGAGAGAGAGAGAGAGAGCGAGAGAATGTAGAGAGACAGATAACATAACAATAAGGAGGAAATAGAAGTAGTGAAAATTGTCAGAGTTAAATTCATATTCAACTCTTTTCATATTCATAGTTGATTTTCTGATTTCATATTTGGATTTCATATTTCAATCAAAGTTTAAATTAAAAAAAGTTTAAAAAATGTTCATGTTTGGACCTAAAATTTCAAGTGTTCAAACCTTTCCCTTTGTGAGAAAAAAATTATTATCTCATTAACCTAGTACGTTTTTACTATAATAGAAAGTTATATTAAAAACAGCCATAACTCCATTGTTTTCGGGTATTTTCGAAAATGGGACTTACGCTCTCAAGGATTTGGGGTCGCTGAATTCAAATCCGAAATCAAAACTTCTCTATCTCCATTATTCTTTGGACGATTTAGATTTTGGTGGAGGGGATAGCCTTGAAAAGTAGGGCAGGCCGGGCTCGCGTTGCTTACGGTACTACTATAGTGCGGTCCACGTTATAATGACAGTATTTGATCAACTTTGGTTTTGCTATCCTTGTCAATCATTCGACGAAGCCGGTGGTACTATCCTTTTCTAGGTCCACAACGATGCCAATTATGTTTTTGACAGTGTAAAAATATAATTAATTAATGCAGAGAATCGGCATCGCTATTCTTCTATCTCATCCACTGTCATTATAACGTGGACCTCACTATAGTGTGTAGTGATTTTGCTCCGAGTCGTTCAAGGACACAGGCCAAGACAAGCCAAATCCGCAAGCCTAATCCGTAGGTGTGTAGGGCCCTTTCCACCTTGTCAATCTCTGATAAATAATCTGATGTGGTAATCAATCTCTGATGTGAATATTTCCTATTTTAGTTATAATAATGTGAAATTGAAATGTTCACTGCCATTATAACGTGCTTCTCACTATAACCACCTACTATATAGGTAGTAGTTGTAACAGTCATATAGCGACTATAGCAGTTAATACAGCGCGGCTTGAGTCGTTACAGCCATTGCTTAGGAATCCCATCTTAAGAATGAGAGCGAATAATTAAATAAATTATTTATAAATCAATCATTTTATTAATGAATCTATGGATGAACGAATGAGTTAATTATTCCATTTCAAAAATGAGAGAATGAATCTCATTAAACTAGTAGTTCTGTGAACAGTAGACCTCACGCAGTTTTCTTATCCACAAGTATCTGATGTCACCTGTTTGAAATGTTAACAAACTCAGTTCACGTTTGAATTTGTATTCCATATGATATAATTCATCCAGTTCCGTGATAATCTTTTAATCTGATGAAAATTAATTTTTCCAATCAAAAATATTATAATTTCTTCAGCATTATTCAGTTCATTTCATTATTTTTAATCATCTATAAAATTAGTTTTTTTTCAAATGTGAGAATATTGATACTGATGGAAACGCTTATTAATACCATGCCTGAAAAACAAAATATTGAAACCAAAGACCTTAAAGATGCATACCTCTTCAAGGTCTTTGATTGAAACTATATAGACCTTATATAAATAGACACGTCTTCTCCAGAACCTCTATGTGTAATCCACTTGTCAGCTGATTGATTATGAATGATTCCATTGTCTTATTAACCCTATCTTCAGAGTAGATGGTATATATATATATATATATATATATATATATATATATATATATATATAGTGATATCAGAGTATGGAGGAATTTCTTTTCTTTCCATACAGTATCATCTTTAAAATGCAAAATGTCAGAAAACCTTGTGTTTACATCGACGCGCAGTTGAAAAAGGAATATTCCTGCTAAATCTCATCGAATTCTATCAATGAGAATTCTATCAAGGCCGTAATCGCGTTACATACAGACAGACAAGAGGAAATCCGAATTAAAACATAGAACCTCACTACGCTCGGTCAATAAATGGACGGACGAATTATCGAATGGAGCAAAAAATATTGTATTTATTATAATATTTTTGCAGTGAACAACCACAACACTACCTATATCGGACTATGTGTAACCATAGAGGAGAAACAATAGCATAAGTAGATATTCCATGGTATAGGGCGTTTATGTCGCAACATTACTGTTATATCAAGCCGATAGTCCACGTAGTTCTTTCCTGTGAAGCTTTATGACGCTGGTAGTCTCTCATATTGTGCCATTCATACACTCTTACCCGGTCAAAACAGTAAAAATCGACCATAATCGACAGTAATCGGCTTGAGATAACAGTAAAAGTTGCGACATAAACGCCCTATACCATGGTGTATCTACTCACGTTATTGTTTCTCTATGGTGTAACCTTATCTAAATTATAAGGAGAGGAATAGCACAAGGTTACATAATCTTTTCTCTCCCTATCATTTTGATGATGTACTACTAACTTATTGTACGAATCAATAAATAATAAAAAATAAAATAATTTCATAAAAGATGCAACTTACAATGAAAACCACGCTGAGGTAGATAAGAATTTTCAATAAGATATTCATTCTGCAGCTCTGTAAAAGAAATTTATAATACAGATAATAGAAATCTCATAAAAAGATACGGATGCCAGTAGGTAGAACTCTAATTTTAATTTTAATAGCCGATTATTTTCTCGTATTTCATTCGAAAACCTACTTATTTAAGATTATATGTTATAAAAATTGACAGAAAATTTCAAAAGAGATGTTCAATAATTATTATATTTTCATAAAGTGTTGTGAGTTGGAATATAATTCCATATAGTACCCTATTTTAAAAATGTATTATCAAATTTAAAAAAATTAATCATAGTAAGCTACCTTTTGAAATGAATAAAATAATAGATTAAGAAAACAAATTATAACAACACTAGTTTCAGTGTTCACACAGTCGTCAGGTTATAAAAATAAATTTCAAATAAACGTTTACTAATAGTTTTGTTATTTTAAATATCATCTTAAGTAAATGAAATTAAGTATTCATAAGAACGACTTGTCTTAAGCTGCGTTTACACCAAAGTTATTAACAAAATGTTGATTTCTCCGTCGTCCTTATAGATTCTATTAGATTGAGCATAACTTATCATACACATGATGAACATATGTGTTTGTCAAGTTCCGTTCAATATCTAATAGAATCTATAAGGATTGAGTTATTAAGATTTTGTTAATAACTTTGGTGTAAACCCAGCTTAATAGGTACTCCCTCCTGGAGTCTCCAAGACGAAATATTAAAAAAAATTAGTGAACACTGCTTGAAACAAGTTGTTATAATATTTATATTCTTAATGTATTCAAAGGGTGCTATAATTCTATTTTATAAATAAAAGAGAGTAGCCCTGAATTTATACATTTTAAGAAGATATTTATTATCAAAGTTTATTATTTAAAATATTATTTTTCAACTAACGAATCAAGTAAATCTGTTATAAGAAATTATTTAAAATAGATTATATCAAATTTTTCTTGTCTTCAGTATTATTTTTTGGAACTGGGCACCCGCTAAAACACCTACAAATTTGGAATTAAATTGGAAGTTGCATTTGTTCAAATGCTAATTAATGAATAACTATTATTAAACGAAATTCCAATTAAATGCTGCAACTCACCCCGAAGACTTCTACTACTGCAAATATTGACAACCGGGTAAACAGCTAGATGGAAATTTGATGAGCGCTACTATACAAAAATTAACCTACAGGTTTGGCAAGACCAAAGACCTTAAAGATGCATAGACTCACATGCAGCGCTAGTGTTGTACTTGGAATTGAAATCGGCCATTGAGGGGGCAACCTAAAAGATTATTACATACCAATCCCATTGTAATCTATAATATTAGAAATATATAGATATCCCATGCTAAAATACCCCAGTGGCGGCCTTAAATTTCAAGTAAGAGCTATCATTGGGGAGGCATAGGCATTGTGGGTCTATATCTCTTCAAGGTCTTTGGGCAAGACCATATATTGTTTTTGAAAATTTAAATACAATTTTGATAAGCAAGTATAATAAGTCGGAAAGCAGTTTTTAACCACATGAAAAGTGAGAAATATTTCAAGATGAAAGTGGAATGAGTAGGCTATCACTTCTGCAAAAATTTCAGGAGCTGCGCAATATTCTCGACAAAAATGGATTTGAAACATGTTTGTAATTTCACAATAAATTAGGTACCTAGTGATACTTTTGACTACATCCCAGTGTTTACATTCAAAATGGATTTTGTTGAATCTCTGTCACGATTTTCTCAAAAATGAATTGACCAAATTTTTATCCTAGATAGTCATTATTTATAAGTGTGAAATAAGGACTCGCCCCGCTGATTCAGGCAGCAATTTCGGAACAGAATACACTGAAATTATTGTAACTACTTCGTCGATTCTCTAGTCTAGGAGAAGTCTATTTTGTATTTTTCCCTTCCCAATGCCAGTATCACACGACATGGTCTTATTACGTCAATTCGAAATTATAATAATTATTCATATACACCTGTATCTAACTTACAGGCCGACAACACAATTCGCTTGCAAGACAGTGACATTCACTTTAAATTGTCAGCATCAATTTAATGGAAAGCATATTAGTGTTATAATAATCAGGAATGCTGGCCGTATGTAGTTTTTCTTCAATGCATGAAACCTACACAGTATTTCAAAAGCGAATTGAGTTTTATTCAAGGCCAAAGTCGGTTATAAACTTTATACATTACTAGCCGTCAGGCTCGCTTCGCTCGCTATATCCGTCTAGCCAGGGGGCTCCGCCCCCTGGACCCCCGACTGGATCGTCCAAGAATGAGATCAGCAAGCTCGCTTCGCTCGCCTGCATTTTTCATTTGATCATTTTTATCATATGTTAGGACGATCCAGTCGGGGTCCAGACTAAACGTCTGGCTAAACGGATATGGCGAGCGAAGCGAGCCTGACGGCTAGTAATATAATATTCCCAGGAATAGCTCTAATTGAAGTAGCAGTGCCCAATCAATTTTTCCGCGATTTAACTCATTTCAATCTTCAACTTGGTGCCAACCTAACAAAGTCAACTCAACTTTGGTTGGCATTACCTGACAAAATTATTAATTTAGTTACCATTTAACAACTGTTTCGAAGAGGTACTCTCTCTAGATTATAGTTCTATATTAACATATGGTATGGACATTTTTCAATTATAATTAAGAGAATAAGAAGAAGAATATACATGCTAAAAGACTAACTTTACACCCTTAGAGTTAAAATAACATAGTTTAATAAAAACTGAACATACCTACCAAATTTGAACGTTTTTGGTCTGGTAGATTTTTAGTTCTGCGAGTGAGTGAGTCAGTCAGTCAGTCAGTCAGTGAGTGAGTGAGTGCCATTTCGCTTTTATATGTATATATAGATTTTATTTGCAAATAATAATATCGAATAACCTGGCTAGCTCAGGTCTGGTGTCAGAGTTTTCAGGTCGCAACTGATCAATTTCAGAGCCTCATCTGACATGACTCAACGTCTTTGAATATTTGCAAATAAAAGTTTATATTGTAACAATAAAATATCTTGGTACTTTTGTTGAATGGGTGACCGCTCGAGACTAGCTCCACTAGTTTATAGTGCACAGCATTGTATAGCCGGTGGTTCGGGATCTACCTGCGCTAAAAGGCTGTGAGTTTACCGGCAATTTGCACAGTGCAAAATGAATTATAGGCTGGGCATACACCGGTTAGTCAAGACAAGACAAGACATGATCAGACACCGGTTAGTCAAGACAAGACAAGTCATGATCAGACACGTTCAGTCACAATACTTCACATAGTTGCTTATGACGCAACTCACATTGCAATTAGACATGTCTTCATAAGCAACTATGTGAAGTATTGTGACTAAACGTGACTAGTCTTGTCTTGACTAACCGGTGTATGCCCAGCCTTAGTTTGACATTGGTTAAATCAATGTTGAGTTCATGAATTTGATTTAGTATGTTGAGATTAAGCCAGCAACTGATTCAATTCAGTTTAATATTTCAATGTGGGAACGGCAGTAAAACAAGGCAAAGTAAAAAAGCTTTAAATGCATTTTCCCGATACATATTCATATAAAGTGATGGCCACATTTTCTAAAGCTAGGTTTACACTATGTAGCAGAGCTATATATAGCAGAGATATATATAGCTCTGCTACATGCTCAAAAAGTGACACTGGAAATCGGCTCTATAGCAGTTTTAAGCCTATTTTCTCAGCTATATAGCAGAAATTGAGCTATCCAAAGTTTTCGGTAAACATCAAAGAGAATCAGAGCTACATATAGCTCTGCTATATGTCAATTTTTGTTTATAGTAGAGCTAGATGTAGCTGCTCTGTCCTTGAAGGAAGGCTGCCGCAGCTGTTTACTGCTGATTGCAGCTGCTTAGTGCCTCCTGGATTTACACCTGATCACCTGATATACTGTACTCATTTGTTGTCAGAGTGCTAGTAGGCTACTGCGCATTGCAAGCATTTCTTTCTGATTTATAATTATATTATTGTGCAAAAATGGAGATTGAATTTGACTGGAATGAAGACAATATTAGAAGAAAGTTCTTGAAACAACCATTCACAACGAATTTCAAAGTCCAATCGGCTCTATCATCCTCATTTCGGTCTTTCAAAAGGTCACTACCACTGTATAGTTTTCCAGCCTGAGGGGAGGGTCTTATCCAAAATCTTCTTTCTCTTCTCTGTGCTGAAAATATCACAGTAGCTGCGGCGAAAGCAGCGACTGCTGCAAGAACTACCTTCTTCTTCGGCATCTGGCTGGGAACTGAACAGTGAACTTTACTCCAAACATCTTGCAGAGCTACATATAGCTCTGCTACCTAAAATCAGCGTTAAAATCTACTTATAGCAGAGCTAAATCTAGCAGAGCTATATGTAGCTCAAATTTTATATAGCTCTCCAGCTACATAGTGTAAACGTAGCTTCAGATCAGCAAATTAATAATCAACCAATTGTATTAATATTTGTAAATAATTGTGGCTTATATGCTTTTTGTAATCATGTCTATAAATTTTGACTAAACTTCTCTGGTCGTATTGTACCAGGATTTCCTATATATCGGACCTGTACCTTCATCAGCTACTGTCTATAGGAGGTATTGACAAGACAGAGGATCGGCAACGTTGTTCTCCAATCTTTCTCCACTGCCATCATAACGTGGACCTCACTATAGTATTGATAATGCACAGCATTACATAGCCGGTGGTTCGGAATCTACCTTCGGTAAAATACTGTAAATCTAACGGCCGTTTGCACAGTGCAAAATGAATCTTAGTTTAACATTGGTTTAATCAATGTTGAGTTCACGAATTTTATTCATGTTGAGAATCAACCAGCAACTGATTCAATTCAGTTTTAACTTTCACTGTGGATGTGGAAGCGGCAGTCAAAAATCTTTTAAACTGCATTTAATCAGCTGGTGGCTTAAACAAAAATAAACCACATTATAACGAACGAGACTTGATATAGATTTAATCCAATTTAAAATGCAATTTATTTTGAACTTTCACTTTGGCAACAGCACTAAGTAGGCTGTAGCATGAATCCTGGAACTGTCATCACTGAAGCACAATCCTAGGGTGCAATTTGGCATCATCCCAAATCTCAAAGCACGAGTAGTTACCTACTTTACAACTTGAGCTACTCAAACTTCTTCCTCCTAACCAACCCCCCCCCTTGATACAGGCCCCGGGCTTAGGTGAATGGCGCGCCCTGGGCAAATGTTCTATTGGCGCCCCCCTTTATTAATATAATGAAAAAGCAAGTAATCTATGTCACTTCTATCTTATGAAGTAAATAACAAGAGATAACAAAATCACGTCTTTCGAACACAAAACTGTAGACCTCTTAACATTCTTCAGACGATTCAAAGCGTAGAATCCTCTCTCTGCAGAGCAGTTGGTCACAGCCTGCTTAGAAAAATATTCTACCAGCTACTCCAAGATTTGAGAAAGTGAACCTCAATTCATGTTCTTTGATTTAAACCAAGCTCTTTCTGTTCTACGTACATTTTGAAGTGCAGACATTCATTTCAAATTCACTTCTCATGTCATCAGGGTAGGAGGCATAGGACTAAAGCTTGTTCGCAGCTTGTGGTAAGACCTCTTTCTGTGATTATTTTTGAACAAGAGCAGAGAGTATGGTACTTGAATACTAGTAGTTCTGTGAACAGTTAAGTAGACCTCACGTAGTTTTCTCATCCACAAGTATCTGATGTCACCTGTTCTAGTTGACTCAGTAACAAAAAAGTTTCTAGGATGTCGAAAATTCCATGTTTTCTGCTCGAGATGTCTCGACATTGACGAACATAATCATTAATTAGAAATAACTATAAGTCGGATAAAAATGATCCAGACACCAATAGAAAGGAGACATTCTCCCCGTTAATTTGATATAAAATTATTACGCATTACGACGCCCCATGATTCTGAGAGAAGTGATATTCAAAAGAAAAACAAATCTTCGCGATGTTTCCAATTTTGTCATAAAAGTTAAATTTCCTCTTAATCCTTCAGCCCTGAGGCTTTTTTAGTACTACTAGGATATCGGGGATGACATTCTACATCCAATTCTGACGTTGAATTGGAAATTTGACAAAGTTGCAATTTTACACGATTTGGCAACCCTGTAATTTCTTGGATGGAGGGCCAAGTCTCAACTTATTTTACACAAACTATAGTGGGTATTTTTATTCTCTGAATTATATTCATCATCTCTTATTCGCGCCCTCAAAAATTTGGCGCACTAGGCAAATGCCAAGTTTGCCCATTTATAGCCCGGGGCCTGCCTTGATAAGTAGTAGAAAACATTATTGGAAAAATGAAAAAGATATCAATATGCAACAATATATAGATGGCAGACAAATATTGATACATAGATACTGATATAACGGGCTCAAATATCGATATTTCCAATATATTGGAGCCTCGATACATCGATATTTTGATCGACTGTCATCAATCGATTATTTGACAAAGGCATCTGTTACATTTCTTTTTTGAAATCTACAGTAAATTATTATCTGGCAACCTGCTTTGAAACTTAATGTAGATTATTCGATTACTAGTGACCCCTTGGGTTAGAAAACTCGCTCAAGAACAGAACTGTTGTATTGTAATCTTTGAAACCCACAACTTTCAATAATACAGAGTTGATGAAAATAAATTATGAAAACCGCTGAATATTTCTCTTACAAGAATAATTTAACAGTAGGTTTCATTGGGATCCTATTTGGAATGAAAAGCTACTCTGTCGATTCAACGTTTTTGACCCTCATATGAATCCAAATTTATTTTTTTCAAAAAAGAAGATGGTCGCATTTGTGATAGCCTACATGATTTTGATACAGTTCCAAGAGAGAATAATGGCGAAAGCCGCACATTGATTTCTCAACCTGTATCAGTTTTTTGACGTAAAAGTTGTATATTGACATGAAGAAAAAATAGCATAGGTAAGAATATATCCCATGGTATTGGGCGTTTATGTCGCAACTTTTACTGTTATCTCGAGCCGAGAGTTCATGTAAAGCTGTGTGACACTGGTAGTCTCTCATATATTGTGCCGTTCGTACACTATTACCCAATCAAAACAGTAAAAATCGACAATAATCGACAGTGATTTCACAATAAAAGTTGCGACATAAGCGCCCTATACCATGGGATACTCTAATTACGCTATTGTTTCTCTACGATATTAACCAGCTAAAATTTGATGAGTCAGCGCATGAAGGTGTGTCAGTGTGATAGCTTTTAATCACTATTAGAATTCAACTGGCTTTTGTGCGACCGGGTATCATACTATTGACAAACTGAAGGACTACATACATCACGTACTCTATGATTTGGACAGTGTTCCCACATACACTGTGCCATAGAGTAGGTAGGTATATAATAGTATCCCAGAAAGACTACAAAGATGTATTGATGACGACGGAGAACAATGTGAAAATGAAAAATAACTGTAAACACTGTATGTAATGAAAATAATCTATAATTTGATAAAGCAACACGGATATTGGCTTATACAAGTACGGTATGGGAAATTCACAAACGACGCATTATCACGTCTGAACTACTCAACTGATTAACTTGAAATTTTGTATAAGATTTTTTTTTTGAATTGAATTGAATTTATTGCCAAAATTACAAATACAGATTTGTACAATATTAATTACAAGAGTATACAATACAAATAGACATTGATTTTAACTCGAGTATAACAATATTATCAATGAAATATTTGGCACTGCCAACATAACAAACCTTTGTGTGTTGACAGTGAATTGCAGCTTGCAGTTCACTTATTCTGCTTCAAGTACTTTATATACAATTCAAATTTTATAATGTTAAAGAGAGTGTTACAGTAATTTACAAAAATCGCAAAAGCTTGGAAAAAACAGAACTTAAGAATACTTAATTAAGATTCTTAATTTACCAAGGATGGGTGATAGGCGTATTTTGAATTCTTAAAGATTTCAGTGGGTCAAGTTTTCAATTAGACTCTTGCAGAGCACGGGTCGAATAAATCTAGTCTTGCTCTAACCAAACTGTCCAGTGTCTTTTGCACCACTCTGTATACATGGGTGAAGGTCGGTGAACAAACAAAACAGGAAATTAAATTTTTTATTCATTCATTTTTCACCTTCGATAGGTAGGTCTGGTTTGGCCCCTCGGATCAACATCGACATTATCGATCAAATTTAATCCTTGCATCATTGAATTTCATTGCCAGTACTGAAAAAAAAAATAGTTCATGACAATGAGTGTAGACTGTAATGTATTTTGTAGGACTGATATATGGGAGTACCAGGCTCTCCTCATGTACTGTGTATGAAAATTTGGAGGTAATGTTCATATTATTATAGTCCAGTCAACGAAAGATTATAGAGGAAAAAGTTTGGAACACCATTTTTGATCCCGCAGCTCTTTCAAGAATAGTTAGGGGGAAACATATCAAAAGTTCTCACCCCTACCTCCTGTGCCAAAGAGATGGAGGTGATTTGAAAGTACTATATTTTTCTCTTTTGCATAATTATATCTCAAACTATATGCCTCTTTTGGACATTTTTATCGAATACAATATTTAAGCTCACAAATAGGCCTACAAGTTTTATGTGTCACATTCTTTCATGTTTCACATAGTTTTCCAGATATGAGCTCTCGAAGGTGTCACAATTCGAAGAAAGCCTCTTCTGGCTACTGTTTTTCATCTCTTTGGTATTATAACTTTTCAACGGTGATTGAAAAAAATCCGTGCTAATTTTGAGCTTGTAGAGCATTATATTCTCTCATTATTCTACGCATCTCCTTACGTTTGTTGCAGCAGTTAGGCCAGTTTCACATGGCAGAGTCCTCGCTCCTGGAAGATCATATTACGGAAGATCATATTTCATACTTTGCAGCTCTCCTGTACTTTCACATGGGGATCTTACGAATAAGCCGACAGATCTAACAACTACGCCAACGTTTGCTCAAAGTATGACTCATCACTTATTCTCAAAGTCCAACGTCCTTAAAAATATAGATAGAAGATTTCTGATTTCGGATTTGGATTCAGCGACCCCAAATTCTTTAAAGCGTGAGTCCCATTTTCGAAAATACCCAAAAACAAGGGAGTTATAGCTGTTTTTAATATAGCTTTCCATTATCATATGATTATATAGTACGTACTAAGATAATAATACTCCTGCCTCACAAAGGGACAGGCAAAGGTTTCAAGAAGTTTTTGAACACCTGAGAAGTTTAAACATAAACATTTTTAATTTTTAAAAGTTCTAGTTTTCCAAAAAAATATTGAACTATGAAAAGATGAATCCAAATATGAAATCATAAATCATCTCCACTCATCACCCAATAAAATAGGAGGAAAAGGAATGTTGTACAGTAAAATTCACTAAATTTCATTTGTCACTCAACAATCCAATTTATCAGGTTCAAATCGTTGAATATCACTTTAAATTCCCAGCAATTATTGACTATTTCTTTTTAACTTCCATCCAACTTTTGGCGACTTCATTCCGGTCCTTGTAGATGTCAAGACTTTTATCCCAAAGAGCAGGTCGGTTGCAAACTGCAGTAATCAACAGCTCCACATCAAACTCAGACATCGCGTAATGACAGGTGTCAAAGTCAAGTCAAGTAAACAACTGACAAGTCAACAAGTGTCAACTGGAGAAGTGAGTGAGCAAGCACAGTGCTGCCATAATGCGAAAAGCATAACCATTGTACCAACTATTCTAAATTATTGTACTGTATTTCGTGAAGCCATGCTTTGTTAAAGCCAGTTACTCAGAAAGCGTTTTTTTGTTGTTCAATATTTTGTCGTCCTTATGAATTCTGCTGAAGCAAACATGATGTTATTTAAGAAGTTGTGCTGAACCTGTATAAAGAATTCATAGAATTCTTAGAATTCATAGGAACGGTAAAAAATCAATTTTACGAAAATCGATGTACATGTAACTGGATTTAGAAGATCAATACGATAATGTGCTCTATCACAATTTAATCACAGAAATGTTTAAGTGAAAACGTTGGGCGCAAACCTTCTGCCATGAGGAGACAAATAAATTTATGAAAAGCTTGATAGCTTGAATAGTGATCTGATATTTGTTACACGTTTTTAGTCTAAGACATAATATGTCTTAGACTGATTTTTAATGTTTCTTCAATCGGCAGGAAAACTTTGGTTTTTCAAAGTTATCTTACTCCCTTATTTTGGGGTATTTTCAGAAATCAAGATAAATATCCTACCAAATTTCCTACACGAATACAGTGTAAGTTGTATTATAATAGCTACAGTACTTACATAATGTATAGTACAGTACCTGTTCGTTTTTACCGTATAATTATATGATAATAGAAAGCTTTATTAAAAACAGCCATAACTTCCTTGTTTTCGGATATTTTCGAAAACGGGACTTATGCTTTAAAGAATTTGGGTTTGCTGAATCCAAATCCGAAATCAGAATCTTTCTATCTTCATTTTCAAGAAAGATAGTTTTTGAGAAAAAGTGGTGACCGGAGAGACGTAGAATCACCATGTGAAAGTGATGATTTGTCCGCTAGTATCTCGATCCAAGCCGGTTTCTGCTTGCCTCGAGGGGAAAAGACGTGACAAAACGAGGTTCCTGGATAGGAGTCACCATGTGAGAGACACGATTTGACTCAATGTACTTTGACAAAAAAACGTGAACACTGTTCAGTGTTCAAGTTGCACGTCTCCTATCGTGTGAAAGTAGCCTTATAGTGTTGAGTGTAGACTCTTCAGTTCAACAACAATAGATCAATTGACAGGTAAATTCGGAGGGAGTGTTTGGAACACAATATTTGACATCGCAGCTTTTTTTGGACCAGTTAGAAGGTAAAGAAGGTATATTAAACGTCCTAATCTCTACCCCTTGTGTTTAACGATAAGGGTGATTTAAAAGTTGCATTTTTTTCATTTCTGGCTTACACGCATGGAAACAATTCCTTTCAGCGACATGACTAACTGACCAAAAGTGAAGTTGGATAAATATTTCCTACAAACCTTGTTCAGTACCATATAGTTTTGTGATATACTCTTCAGTTTTCAATATATTTAATCTTGAATGTGTGAAATCTGAATCTGCTATAAGATAGCAATTGATTGGGAGCAAAACATGGTAAAATAATGCATCAAATTGAAGAGAATTAAATGCTCTACAATCCAAAGTTCAGTACTTTTTTCGAATTCAGCTTTAAATATGTGGACTGTAGAATGTGATAAATGAATATGTTAAGAGCTACAATGTGTAACACTTCATTCATTACCACACCAGAATTCCAACATAATTAAATTAAAAGTGAACTTGAAGATCTGTTCAACACAAAGGATGTTATAATCTTTGTGGACCAACTCCTTGAGTACGGACCGATGGCTAATGAAAAAACGGGAACGCACCAACTAGTCTCCCCGACAGTAAAGCTCCTTCTAAAACCACATTCGAGGGCATTTACTGACGGCATCAACTGAGCTCCTGAGAGAGGAGCTTTACTGACTATTTGTCGTCAGCGACCGAGGAGCTTAGCTGTCGTCTACAGTCCCGACAACTAGTCCCCTCTGGACCAGTGGGAGATTTACTGTTGGGGAGACTAGTTGACGCTAGCGTGCAAGGAGCTTGGTTGTTGTCACCGAACCCGACAACCAAGCTCCTTGCTCGCTCTGAGTGCCGGAGTTTTCGCGAGTAAACTGACATAAATATTTCATGCACTTACTCCATGGATTTCCTCAAATCACGCCTGGTTTTCCCAGTCATTCATTGCTTTTTGATGAGTTATTTCATATTTTTCAAGAACCAATAGTTCAAACTTCATATATGAAAAAGGTGAAATTTATTTTTATATGGCTTGTATCAAATCATAAAGAATGGAAATTGAGTGAAATAGATGTTGAGAATATATATGAAATTGAAACTCATATATGCATTGAAAATATGTTATATAAAATGGTAATGAAAAAACTAGTGAGGTAAGCGATTATATTTGTTATATTCTATGCATACATGCAGGAATCATTTGCTAGATGTACAAACTCATTCTGAAACTTCTCGCAAATTCAATAAGGAACATTTCCAAGTCAGTTGAATTCGGAAAGAGAAATAGTTTATTTTTCCGCCCGCTGCAAGCTGGTTCCAATGTTCAATAGGGTATTAGCTGTCGGGGAGACTAGTTGTCGGGTACGATCACGACAACGAATCCCCCCATAGGCCTATCCAGCAGGGGATTTACTGTCGGGGAGACTAGTTGACGGCAATGGTATATTTTGCCAGGGGATTTACTGACGCCTGTGATCAAAATAGTGAGGAGACCAGTTGTCGGGAAGACAGGTTGACAGCGACCCGAAAAAACACACAGAAGTTGAATAAGGACCGACTGGTTGAATGCGGACCACAGCTTGGAAAATCTGGTGTGGCGCACTCACACAACTTTCCTTGCAGTTATGAAAATTGATCAGCTGACGCTAGTGTTCGCGCGCATCTCAAGTCTACTATTCAAAGATCTGAGCCAGCTGGTGACAGGAAAATAACGCTGGATACACACGAAATCTGCTATCTCTTCATAGTGAATAATTTAATAGAATTAACAGTTGCCAACAGTTTGCAATTGAATAATCACATGTTCTCAAATTTCAAGCTTATTTCCAATTTTAGGTGAAAATGTTACTGGTCATCAAATGTAGAGATTTCTATTCCCAATCATTTCAAATTGAATTTTTTTGTGTTCAAATTGTATCTGAAGCCTGATAATTAGGAACCTAGAATCTAACTTCGCATAGATGGGGCGGAGCTCCTGCAATTTTTACAGATATGGGACTTGTGACAGTAGATAGAGCTTATCAATGACTATTCTAGGTATACATTTGATCTAAATCGTTGGAGCCGTTGTCGAGAAAATCTGTGAAAACCCTGTTTTTGACAACATTTTCGCCATTTTAGCCGCCATCTTGAATTGCATTTGATCGAAATTGTTCGTGTCGAAATTCTTTTCAAAGTTGTGATACAAATGCAGCTGCATGAGTAGTCATACAGATCAATAAAACTCAATCAATTAATACAAAAGTATTATTTAGGATTTTCGTTAAATAATAATTAATACAAAAGTATATCTTTAGTTATTGAAATTAAAGTATAGATAATTCAAATGGTTGTATAAAGATACAAATTCAAGTTGACAAAATATGTAGGTAAGAAGCAATATTGAAGCTTGAATTCCAAAAAGACTATTGAAAAGAATCAGTTGATTATTCATAAATTGAATTACAAGATATTTCAAAAAAAGTCACCTTAAAAAACCTGACACAACAAAATGCACAATCTCAGAGGGTACTGATGAAACAGGTTTTAAAAATACTAAATTGTTTGAAAGACAAATAATATTAATCAATAGGTGTATCACCTCATATAGGTGAACATATGACAATACACAAATAATTTATTGCAACAACACTAAACAATCAAATATTTTATAGGGAGATACCTTGATACTGAGAACATAACCTAACTTGATAGTTATATTCAAAGTGTAGATAATGGAATGAAGACATGATGTTAAAAAGGGGAATGACCTCTGAGTAAGGAACAATGAAACAAATTAAATGCTGTCAGCATTTATAGTCATGTGTAATAGTATGATGGGGCCAGGCCTTGTCCAGAATAAGGCACAGGAAGGAAAGAGAGATCCACGACGGACCCGGGACCAGCGATGACGCGGTGACTGGTTGGCAGGAGTCGGAGGTATTTCCCAACAACCACGGACATGAAGAGGTGAAGACCAAGATGACGACCCAGGACCGATGTTCTGCCACGTCTTCAATGGAGCATCCAAGTGATGGTATTCCGTCGACGACGTGGACCGTTCAATTGTAATAATCCGAGTGAGTAACTGGGTAGAGTTCACGGGATGAACACTGATCGAGAATGAGGTGCTCATAGCAGAGTATTGGACTCCAGATGAGACGAACGGTGGCCGTCTGTGGAATTGCAAGGAGCAGATTCCCCGAGTGATGATATGAAGGCAAACGGTGGTTGCCGAAATTGCAGGTGCAATTTCCCAGAAGAATAACTGGTCAATTGTATGAGTAATATTGGAAAGGATTCAAATTACTCCCAAAAGTAGAGAGGACAATAGTCAACAACTGACAAGTTCACTGTTACAAGAATCCCATAGGAGTTCAAGTATATATATGTTGAGTCCAAACCTGAATAAAATGCTAATGAGGAAGCTTCTCATGCTGCCGACTTGAAAATCAGGGCTGTCAACCTTATACAGCCAAAAATTACAAAAGTCGAACAATATGACATACTAAGATGACGTAATCTGCCAACGAAGATGACCAATATTGCCAAGCAAAATACAAGACAGAAAACTAGAACTAATGATTACTTGACTTACGAGATTTAACAGTTGTTGAGTAAGAAGCCTGAAAAGTGCAAAAAAATTGGATGAAAAAGTGTATTTTCAGATTTTACAGTTTCAAGAGAGAATATCTTGATAACTGAAGAAGATATCACAAACCTCTACTGAACAAAACTTGAAGGAAATTTATCTATAAAAGGATAGCGCTATCTCATTTGTCGAATGATAAACTAGGATAGCAGCACCAATGAAAATGAAATTACTGCTACAATAAACTCTCTAAACAATAACTCAGCTCCAGGAATTGACAATATTAGCAATAGGATTTTAAAAACTATTTCACCACATATTATAAAACCATTGAGGGTGATAATAAATTCCACCACATATTATAAAACCATTGAGGGTGATAATAAATCGATGTTTTGCAGAGGGTTTTTTCCCTGATAGTTTAAAATTGGCCAATATCATACCCCTACATAAATCAGGTGATGCTTCCAATCCATCAAATTATCGTCCAATCAGCTTGTTGAGTACTTTTTCCAAAATTATTGAAAAGTTAATAAAATACCGTTTAGTAAGCTATCTCCTAAAGTATAATAATATTCACAAAAATCAATTTGGGTTTCAGTCTAAAAAAAGTACAGTAGATGCAATATCTCTTCTAACACAGAATATTACAGAAAATTTCAATAACAAAAATAAAACAATAGCCATATTTTTAGACCTAGCTAAAGCTTTTGACACTATTCCTCACTCGAAACTTCTGATAAAAATGAAAAAGTTGGGTATTCGAGGAATAGCCCTTGAATTATTCAAGATCAATTTAAAAAATAGATTTCAAATGCTCAAAATTGATAATAAAGCCAGCCTTGAACAACTCACTGATTACGATCTTCCACAAGGAACAGTCTTGTCACTGATTCTCTTCCTAATCTACATTAATGATCTTCTCAAGTTAGAATTAAAAAATGGTGTCTCAATCGCTTTTGCTGATGACACTTCATTGTTATTCAGTGGAAAGAATTGGGAAGATACTAAAAAAGCAGCAGAATCCGGACTTAAAATAGTAAAATCCTGGTTTGATGAGCATATATTAACATTGAACATGAAAAAAGTAATTTCATATCTTTCTCCCCAAATTCTATAGGCCAGCCACAAGGTTTGGATTGAATTAAAATCCATAATGTAAATTGCATCGATTCCGATTGGAAGAATTGTACATGCTCAAAGCTTAATAGAGAACATCATTTTAAATATTTGGGTGTAATGATTGATCAACATTTGCGTTGGGATGTTCACATCAATGATACATGCAACAAACTCAGACATTGGATAAGTAAATTTCGTAATAGAAAAATCTCAAGACTCATATATTTTGCCTACATTCAATCATTTCTGCAATACAGAATAAAATTTGGAGTGGAACATACTCAAACCACTTGGAAAAACTTTTTGTAATTCAAAAACACCTTATAAGAGCTATATTGGGAAAACCCAGACTCTATCCAAGTGAGTACCTGTTTAGTGAGCTAGATGTTTTAACTGTCAGGCAGCTTTACATGAAAAATTTAATCATCTACATAAATAAACATATGAATCTTTTCAGCCTGCGTGTTTCACCATATTACCTCCATCCCTCATCTATTACTTTTCAAATTACAGATACTATTTTATCAATTTGTAGAAAACAATTCTCATATCAGGTATCAAAGCTCATCAATGTTATTCCTAACCATTTTTATCACTAGTAAATTAAATAGAAAACTGCTAATTGAAATTCATACATGGATAATCTTGAACAATGTAATTTTGGCAATGTAATTTCCTCATAGCTTAGTATAAAGACTTCTCATGTTTTTTCATGTAATTTTCAACTATTCTTCACTTTCCCCTATGCCTTCACTCTGCTCTTTCTCTTCCCTTCCTCATTCACTTTTTCCTTTCCCTATTTCTTAATAATATCCCATTATTATTTTCTTGTACTGTTAAGCATTGAACACTCGGCCTCTGCGCTCAGGTTCCTCAAACCTTGCAGGGACTTCCCGTTTTTAATATAATTATGTATAACCCTATTAATGGTATTTTTCTTTTTCATTCCATATTGTACTTTACTTTTTCCATTTATAACCATTTTGGTCATTGTAATTATGTTTTTGGGACAAATAAAGATTTGAATTGATTTGATTTGATAGATATTGTATGGATATTTGAACGAGCGTCAGCGAGTTCTCACTTTTCACTTATGTTTATGTTTATGTTCATGTTTTTGAAGGGACGGATTCAAAAATCCAAAGGTTCAAAGAGCCTCACCCGTCAACTGAAGCTTATTGTGTGTCCTAAGTATGTTGGTTAGGCAAAACTTTGTGTCTTCTACAAGGTCCAGGAGTTTTCTCCCTATACTAACATCCCATTTCTCACCTGGTTGCTTGCAGCCAAACAGAGCCTTTCTTCTAGCCCCAAGTCTCTCACAATCCGGTATGATATGCTTGGCAGTCTCTTCAGACTGATTACAAAGCCTAAACATCTGTCTTCCATTTCTGAGTCCAATTGTGTAGAAATGTTTCTGAAGTGGCCAAGATTCCAGCTGGTTAATATTCTATACTATTTAACGAGCAATTTCTGTTTATATGTTTGGATGTTTATATGTTTGAATGTCTATTTATTTTAGCTGGGTTTACGCCAAAGTTATTAACAAAATGTTAATAGCTCAAACCTTAAAGATTCTATTGGATTGAACATAACTTATCATACATATGATGAACATATGTGTTTGTCAAGTTCCGTTCAATCTAATAGAACTATGAGGATTAAGTTATTAACATTTTGTTGATAACTTTGGTGTAGACCCAGCTTTAGATGTTTAGATGTTCATATGTTTGTATTTCACCGGATCTCAAGAACTGCTCTAACGATTTTCACGAAATTTGGAACATTGTAGGTTTATGATATAAAAATTCTATTACACTAGGTCTCATCCCTGAGAAAACTCGCTGACATTAAAGGGATAATTCATCCTTGGAAAAACAGCTGAGACTTTCATCGTCTGTGGATAATAAAAAAGTGAGTGGGCAAGAGCGTCAGAGGAAAATCAAAAAATATATCATAAATTCATAAGCTGACATATAGCCAGCTGTAAAAATATAAACATGATCTGAAAGATAAAGAAACCTTTGGAAGGTGAAATTATTCATAATTGATCAAAAACTAGTAGTTCTGTGAACAGTAGACCTCACGCAGTATTCTCATTCACAAGTACCTGATTGAAACCATAGACCTTATGGAAATACAGCAATAGACTGGCTTTTTCACACATCTGTGTAATCACTTGTCAGCTGATTTATGATGAATAATTCTATAGTCTGATTTTTACTCTAATATTGGCGTATGAAGGAGGCTCCTTTTTCCTTCTATATTATCCTTGAAATGCAAAATTTCCAAAAACCTTATATATACGTCGACGCGCAATTAAAAAAGGAACATACCTGTCAAATTTCATGAAAATCTATTACCGCGTTTTGCAGGAATGCGCAACATATACACATTTGAACATTTAAACATTTGAACATTTAAACTTTCAAACATTTATACATTTAAACATCAAGAGAAATGCCAAACCATCGACTTGAATCTTATACCTCACTTTGCTTGGTCAATAATCATATTTAGAATGAAAACATATTTTTGCAAAGTTTCCAAATCCATCAAAAAAGTAAACTTTTCTTCCAATCATTCAACCATAAAACTTTTTTTAGCAGATGCACTCAGCTGCTATGTGGCTCTCAATCAGACTTTATCCAGGACTTCCTATATATCGGACCTGCACCTACAAAAAAAATTACCACTGTATGTGGTGGCCGGCATTGATAATGTAAATGGGAACTAGACAAACTGAGATTTTGACAAACTGAGACGCTCTCTTAACAACTGATTAGTGATTTTTCTTGGTGGGAGTTTCTAATTTTTATCATTATTTTACAGTTTTAAGTTATTAGTGAGTGTTATTTTGTTATTCAATCTGGTTTGTAGACAATCTAAATTAAAACTTTTCTGTTCTCAAATCTTTGGACTGGAAATTGGACCTGAATTCAAGTTTATGGAACAAAACCTACTTTTTGGACTATTTATAGTGTATAAATCAAAATTTGGGGAGGAAACTGTTTCAGGCTGTGCCTGTTAGTCCTCCCCCAATCATTTTGAAGAATAATTGTGTTCTGTCTATCAATAAATAAATAACGAACAAAACTCAGTCCCTGATATGACAACATAATTTGCAACTCTTACATCAACTGTTAGGCCTCTTTCACACGGCAGAATCCTCGCTCCTGAAGATCATATTACTGAAGATCATATTTCATATTTTGCAGCTCTCCTGTGCTTTCACATGAGGATATTTCGAATAAGCCGACAGATCTAACAACTTTAGCAAGGATGCTCACGATGCACAAGTTGGAAAAGTAACTCTGGTTGTAGCTCTACATATTTCAAAGTTTTATGATATTTGGTTGAAGAGTTATATTCGTGTTGATACGTAATGCGTAGTGGTGGTGTATTGAAATAGTCAAGTGAATGGCTCCATGAACTTGGAGTGCACAAGCCCGAAAAAATTTGACAATAAACTACGAATTTTGTGTCGGCAGAATATCCAAAAATTAAATTTTGTACAAGCACCGTTTATTTTACATGCATTTGAAGTCGCGGTCAAGGTCATTTTCCAATGCTAATTTCCCTATGCTGGAAGTGTGAACTTGTAGTGCACATGTCAGAAAAAATCCGAAAAAAATTGACAATATACTACAAATTTTGTGTCGTATGAATATGCAAAAATCGAATTTTGTACAAGCACCGTTTTTTAATTAGACGCTTTTGAAGATGGAGTCAAGGTCATACATATCATTGATTATTTCCCTATGCTGGCTACCTGCCAGCTACGCTACTGCGAAAAGTCAAGTGCATGGCATTTCTTCTGTTATTCTGGACTGAATACGATGTTGAACATATAAAGAATCGTTCCAGATTAGGAATGAATTTTGTACAAGCAGAGTTTTCACGAAAAAAAAATCCAAAGTTTATTACCAGTTATAGGTATCCTCTTGGGAATTCTTGAATAATCAACAACAAAAGTCAAGTGCATGACATACCATCTGTCATTATGGATTGAATGCAATAGTCAATATGGAGAGTCATTCCTGATCATGAATGAATTTTGTACAAGCACAGTTTTCACGAAAACGAATATTTCAATGTTCAATATTAGTATTAGTGATACTATAGGGAATTCTCAAGTAATCAACCATAAAAATCAAGTGCATTGCATTTCTCCTGTTATTATGGACTGAATGCAATGTTGAACATATATTGAATCATGAATGAATTTTGTACAAGCACAGTTTCCACGAAAACGAAAATTTCAATGTTTAATATTAGTAATAGTCATACTATCGGGAATTCTTGAATAATCAACCACAAAAGTTGCGGCACACCTCTCCTACTCTCTTCAAGAGTTGAAGAGGAATGCGCTCTTCCGAATCTAGTTCTTTCACAATACCGGGTACAATTATTGACCCAAACACTGGATACATACCATTTAGGTACTTCTGAAATGTTCCATTCAGTTCGGGGAAAATGATTCTTATTGTTATATAATGTAATAGAAATGATGTTGGAGGTTCGGTAAGACAAACAACTATTGATTTCAATGATAGTATTTATTCTACTGACGTCTGTAGCCCAAAGTACAAGAATGATTTTGCATTGAAATTGTATATATCCCATCATTTAAGGTCTCAATACTACATTTACAAAGGAGAAGTGACTCATAAAAACTAACTAGACCCTTATAGTTACTGAATGAATATGAAATAAAATAGGTTTCATACCCAAATTTCATACCCCAATATTGATGTTTCCTTTACCAGCTCTCAAACAAGAAGAAGGATGAGCAATGAAAAACCCTCCAAAAAGACATTCTAACCTCAAAATTGAATAAAATATATTTTGACAAATGATTAATTCTTTTAATTTTGATTAGGATAAAGTAAATGATAATCCATTGTGAATATTTCTATATTAGTTTTTTGGTTTAAGTTTGTAATAAAGAATGAATTAATTTAGTTACATTTCATATATACTCAATATTTGTGCAGTTGCAGTTTACTTAATGTTTTTGGTCATGTTATATTATAAATATTATTCAGTCCTATTTTAATTTGTTCTAATAAATATTCAATTATAATAACATTGATTGAATTATTTCAATTCATTGCACTTAACTTGTAAAGTTATTGAGTGGCGCACGGTTTGAATGTTCACATTACAAATGCCCCCTCTTCAGTTAAAAAAAAAAAATTGTTGACTGAATTTTTTTTAAAACATACAAAAGTTTGATTCAAAAGTTCCAGTATACTTCTTTTTCAGTTGAACGATTTTTTTAATCAACATTTAATTCTTTTTTAAGAGATCATATTGCATCAACATTGAACCAAAAGACAAGTAGACTCTTGAAGTTCATTGAATTGATGAACCAACGTGCCCACAGTTAGTTGTCATAGTAGCAATTTGATTAGCTGAAGAGACAGTTATGGACTGCACGTTGATTAAATAACTCTGTATATAGGATTAACCATTATAGTCATAATCGGAACTGGAGTGGTGAATGTACTAAGTTCTCAATCATTATTATACAGCACAGGCAACACGGTAAGAAAAATGACTAATGAAATGAAAAATCACTGAACTGTGCTTGTACAAAACTCATTTGTGATCAGGAATGATTTCATATATGTTTAACATTGCATTTAGTCCATAATAACAGGAAAAATGCGATGCACTTGACTTTTGTGGTCGATTTTTCAAAAATCCTCATGAGGAGTTCTTCAACTAGTATTGAACTTTGACATTTTTTTTTTGGTGAAAAGTGTGGTTGTACAAAATTCATCCATGATCAGGAATGATCCTTTATATGTCAAACAATGCATTCAGTTCTTGATAACAGAAAAAATGCGATGAGCTTGACTTTTGTGGTTGATTTTTCAAGAATTCCCAAGAGGAGTCCTTTAAGTAGTATTGAACTTTGACATTTTTTTCTGTGAAAAGTGTGCTTGTACAAAATTCTTTCGAGATCAGGAATGATTCTATATATATTCAACATCGCATTCCGTCCATAATAACAGGTGAAATGCAATGCACTTGACTTTTTTGGTTTATTATTCAATAATTCCCCATAGTATCACTATTACTAATATAGAACTATGACATTTTTTCTCGTAAAAACTGTACTTATACAGAATTCATTCGTGTACAAGAATAATTCAATATATGTTTAACATTGCATTCAGTCTAGATTATCAGAAGAAATGTCATGCATTTGACTTTTGTGTTTGATTTTCCAAGAACTCCCCATAGTATCACTATAACTGGAATTAAACTTTAGAATTTTCTTCGTGACAACTGAGCTTGTAAAAAATTCATTTGAGATCTGGAATGATTCTATATATGTTCACCATTGCATTTAGTCCAGAATAACAGGAAAAATGCAATGCACTTGACTTTTGTGGTTGATTTTTCTAGAATTCCTCATAGTATCACTATCACAAATATTGTACTTTGATATTTTTTTTTCGTGAGAACTGTGCTTGTACAAAATTCATTCGTGATCAGGATAGATCCTGTATATGTTTACAATAGCACTTAGTACAGAATAACAGGAGAAATGCCATGCATTGACTTTTGTGATTGATTATTCAAGAATTCCCAAGAGGATACCTATAGCTGGTATTAAACTTTGGAATTTTTTTTTCGTGAAAACTGTGCTTGTACAAAATTCATTCAAAATCAGAAATAATACTATATATGTTCAATATTGCATTCAATCCAGAATAACAGAAGAAATGCCATGTACTTGACTTTTGTGGTTGATTTTCCAAGAATTCCTCATAGTATCACTATTACATATATTGTATTTTGATATTTTTTTCGTGAAAAATGTGCTTGTACAAAATTCATTCGTGATCAGAAATGATTCTATATATGTTCAACATTGCATTCAGTCCAGAATAACAGGAGAAATGCTATGTACTTGACTTTTGTGGTTGATTATTCAAGAATTATCCTTAGTAACACTATTACTGATATTGAACTTTGAAATTTCTTTTCGTGAAAACTGTGCTTGTAAAAAATTCATTCGAAATCAGATTCGACTCTATATGTTCAACATTGCACTCAGGATTTAATAACACAAGAAATGTCATGTACTTGACTTTTGTGGTTGATTTTCCAAGAATTCCTCATAGTATCACTATTACAAATATTGTACTTTGAAATTTTCCCATGAAAACTGTGCTTGCATATTCCGTTTGTGGTTGATGATGATTCAATAGATCATCTTTTCTACTTGGATACAGTATTTTATTTATTCGAAGTAATACAAATCGTACTATCACGCCTGCATAATATACTGCCTGCATGAGCGGTAGCGTAGCTATTAAAAAACGGTGCTTGTACAAAATTCGATTCTTGCATATTCATACGACACAAAATTCGTAGTTTATTGTCAATTTTTTCGGATTTTTTCTGACATGTGCACTACAAGTTCACACTTCCAGAATAGGGAAATTAGCATTGGAAAATGACCTTGACCGCGACTTCAAATGCGTGTAAAAAAAAAACGGTGCTTGTACAAAATTTAATTTTTGGATATTCTGCCGAGACAAAATTTGTAGTTTATTGTCAATTTTTTTCAAATTCTTTCGGGCTTGTGCACTACAAGTTCACGGAGCCCAAGTGAATTGCTTGTGAGTGGTGAGTAGCACAAGCAACGGAAAAATAGGTTTGCCTGTGGGTTTAACCTAAATTTTAGCCGGTTGTACTTATTAGTTTCGACTGAAATAGTGTCAGTGCACGCTTACTGGTACTGTATACATCCGAATATAAACTGAACGGACTGTAGCTGGTCAACGGACTGTTTGTTATCGGTTTCCGTGCCGCGTTAACTGATTTGAGGGCTTGTTTCTCTTGCAACTGTAGTCGGTGCATACTCAAGATTAGTAGTAGAATCTTTTGTTTTATCGCTCAGATAAACGTCCTGCCTACAACTGTTTGTATAGATATTGTTGTTCGTTTCTTATTATTGGGTATATTCGTTGCATTGCGGCGTCTCTGGTTCCCATGACAACGGAGCACTGTGAACGGAGCGGGAAGAGATAGAGTTTGAACTGTCAACTTTTCCACTACACCTTCACATACTGGTTAACTCAATACCACCATGTCTATCCAAATTTTTAAAACAAAAACAGGTGATAAAGCAATAAAGGTAGACGGTCACAGTTATAGAAAGGATCGAGATTTAGTAAATGGACAAGTTTCATGGCGATGTTTGACGTTTGGTTGTTCTGCTTCTATGAAAACGAACAGTGGTATTAATAATGTTATGGGAGCTTCAGGTACCCATAATCATTCAGTTTCGGATATCAACACAGGGTCACAGGTTGATACTACTCCCTCAAAATCACCAAATAAGATAATTGAGTTGTTATCGACTCCAAAATCGCGAGAGATGGGTGTCAATACACATAACATTAGAACCGTTGGAGATAATGAGACTCCAAAATCGCGAGAGATGGGTGTTAATACACCCAACATTAGAACTGTTAGGGATGACGAGACTTGCAGTATACGTGATTTAGAGCTCTTACAACAAAGAGATGACCTTATAAATATGGTGAGAGATTTGAAATTAGAAATAGAACAGTTGAAATCTGAAATTCAGAGTCAGAGTGAGGATTCGAATCAATTAATTAAGTCACTTGAGTACAAAAATGAATCTCTATTAGAAAGAGTACAGTCAATGTCTACTTCTATTGAAGCATTGGAGGCGGATAACTCAGCTTTAAGAAATGAGAGAGTTGTGGAGCGAGGAGAGACTAATAAATGGAGGACCCTACATGATAAATTGTACGTTGAGTCGGGAAAGTATGAAGAAACACAGTCAAACTGTGAAATCCCTAATTGTTGTGATGGGATGTCGTCTAATCGAAAGACCTAGAATCAATCCGGACAATCTAATGCTAGTGTCACTCGTGAGGCTAAAATACATCATTACGCTGATAGTCAAGGGATGTAAGCAAGAATGAGGCTGACGATGTTCTAATAGCGTTGCGACGGAGTTTGGCGGCACTGTATAGGACAAATGTTCTTGTTTTTTCAATTCCTCTTCGGTACGACCTGGCAGACTAGTCCTGCGTCAACGTCGCAATTAAGGAAAATAATAGGTCAATGTTGAAAATATGTAGCCTGTATGCACACGTAAAATTCATGGACATTAGTAACCTAGGACGATGATTTTTCACACGTCATGGATTGCACTTGAATGGTTTTGGAAAAGCGTATATAGGTGATAGGATTGTTAAGTATGTAGAGGAGTATTTTTCATATTTGAGCTCATTTCCTCCCATTACTCTTCCACTTAGTTCTTTTCTAGAAGAGTAGATTGGCAAAAGTTTTATTCGAATTACACTTCTGTTGGTGACATTCTGTGATTGGTGTTTGTTCTGATCAAATCAATTTAGATGCTCAATGTGATAAGAATAATTTTACACAACCATTTTGTAATGAACAGAATAATAGAATTGGAAAAATTAGAATGGGTTTCATTAATATGCAGGGTTTAATAAGTAAGGAGGACTTGTTAAATGAGTTTGCTATTGATAAAAGTGTTGATATTATTTGTGTAAGTGAACATTGGTGTAGAGAGTCTCAACTGTCTTTTTTAAAACTAGATGATTATTTTCTTTGTAATAGTTTTTATAGAACACTTCACATTCGAGGTGGAGTGGCAATCTTTATAAAAAAATCAGTTAAGGATTTTGACCGTTTGAATGTAGATTTTCTTTGCAGGGAGTTGGACTTTGAAGCTACATGTGTTGTCAATCGTGTTTCCAAATTGATAATTACTTCAATTTATAGATCTCCCAATGGTAACAGTAGAGTTTTCTTGGAACAATTGGAAGAACTGTTCAACTTCTTGCATGGGCTAGCATTTAAAAACTATCATTAATTCGTAGGTCATGGTTCGAACTGATAAAATTCAATCAGAATGCGAAAAACTTTTATTTAAAGCTTGGAACGAAGCTAATACGAAATTCCAGCAATCAGAAAAAATAAGTTCTGAACTCAAAATTCAACTTGAACAGCTTCAAACTAGATTATCAGCGTTAGAGACTAAATCTAAGAATGAAGAAAAAAATACGGACAATTATCATACCGATGAAGAAAAATCATCTACTGAAACAGAATGGATTCGTCAAAAGCAAAGAAAGAGGAAGAGAGAACAATCTGACTCATCTCCAACACAATCATCCAATGAGCAAAAAGTGTGTTCACGTAGAGAAACTGAACTAAAAGAGAATGCTGAACCAAAAAAAACTCCTAGTATCAAACAAGTTAAGAGACCTCCTCCAATAATACTCTACAACATCCAAGACTATCAAGTAGTGTATAAGATTTTGAATGAAAAAATAAAAGACTCTTATAAGATCACACTATTGGATAATGGTAGCTTAAAACTCATCATTGAATCTGAGGATAATTATTATAGACTAGCTACATCATTGCTGAATGACAAAAAAATGAATTGGTCTTCGTTTGAAAACAAGCAAACGAGACCCATTAGAGTAATTGTGAAGAAGTTGCACAGCACTTGCAATCCACAGGAAATAAAAGAGGAACTTCAGGAAAAAGGATTTAAAATTGTGGACGTGGTAAACATTCTTAAATGGAAAACGAAAGAACCACTCCCAATATTCATGTTAGCTTTTGAAAACACAGAGAGCATAAATAGAATTTATGAAATATGTGTAATTATGGTATGAAGGTTGAAGTAGTCCCCCTGAAAAAATCGAAATTTCTACCGCAATGTAAAAATTGTCAAACCTGGGGACACACTAAAAAATACTGCCAGAAGGAGCCTAGGTGCGTGAAATGCGCTGGTCCCCACATCACTATCAACTGTACTAAGAGTAAAGAAGTTGAGCCTAAATGCTACAATTGTGGGATGGAGCACCCTGCCAATTATAGAGGATGTGTTGTAGCACAAGAGTTGCAGGCACTTCGAAATAAGAAAAAAGCAATAAAATCTATTTCGTCAGTCAACAAAAGAAACGATTCTATTGTGCCACAGAGAGCTGTAATAAATGACAGTAGAGTTAAGGAGAACCAGTGTTATGCTGATAAGCTGAAAAATAAAGTACCTATCAACAGTAACGAAAAGTCAAGTCTTCAAGATTTCAACTTGAGTAAAGATTCGGAACTGAGCATTACAACTCAACTTAAATTGATTCTTGAGAAACTAGTTGTGCAAGAAGGCCTGAATAAATCAATTTTAAGTAGGTTAGAAAAACTGGAAAATATTTCAGTTCCAGAAGTCATTCACAAGAAGCATGGAAAATAGATTCAAAATTATGACTTGGAATGCTAATGGATTACTACAGCACAAAGATGATCTATTAGCAATTCCAATTGAGCATAACATAGATGCCTGTCTCATTTCCGAAACTCATTTCACCAAAGAATCCTACTTTAAAATTAGAGGGGACAAAACGTACCATGCCATACATCCCAACAACAGCGCTAGAGGCGGAAGTGCGGTTATTGTAAGAGAAGAGCTAAACCATCACGAGTTCAAGAAGATAGAATTGCAGGAGTTCCAGTCGATTTCAATCAAAGTCAAACTTATCGGTAGACCATCTGGTACGATCACAATTGGAGCCGTCTACTGTCCACCACGATTTAATTTGAAGAAGATAGAATATATTGATTTCCTAAGCAACTTCACAGGAAAATTTATCATCGGAGGAGACTCCAATTCAAAGAATACACAATGGGGGTCCCGACTGACCACAACTAAAGGAAAGGAGCTATTACTGGCTGTTAATGAATACCAATGCGATGTTCACTCAACAAGGAAACCAACTTACTGGCCAACAGACAAAACAAAAATTCCAGACCTGATAGATTTTTTCATCACAAAAAATATTTCACCAAACTGTGTTGAAGTTGAAAAAAAATTTGATCTCAACTCTGACCATTCGCCAATAGTTTTGACAATGCACAGTGCAGCTGTTAAAAAAGAAATGCCACCTAGACTCACCAACAGGTACACAGATTTAGAAACTTTTAAAAATATGATAAACTCTAAAATAGACTTGAACACATCTCTGCAAACTATAGATGAACTAGAAAGTTAAGTACAGGAGTTTGTAATCAATATCCAACAATGTGCCTGGAAAAATACACCACTACTTCAAAGCAGGATTTTCAAAGGTAATTGCTATCCTGTAGCGGTAAGAGAGTTGATAGAAAAAAGAAGAACAACAAGAAGATCATGGCAATCAACAAGAAATCCAAGAATTAAAACAGAACTTAATAGAATTACTAATGAACTGAGAAAGATGATACAGGATGTAAAACAACATGATATCAATAAATACTTAGAAGAGTTAACCAATGAGTCTACTACAAATTTTTCATTATGGAGATCAACCAGGAAACTGGAGAGACCTCTTGAACAAGTTACACCGATAAGGAAGAATCAAGATTGCTGGGCAAGGAGCAATAAAGAGAAAGCCGATTTGTTTGCTGATCATCTGGAAAAGGTTTTCTCACCTCATGAGGAAACAATTATAGATGAGAATTCTCATCATCTTGGAGCAGTTATCACTCCAACATCGCCAAGGGAGGTAGAATATGAGATTAAAAATTTGAGCAGAAAGAAAAAGCCAGGTTTCGACTTAATAACTGAAGAGATTCTACAGGAGCTCCCAAGAAAAGCAATTGTGATTTGTGTGCTATGCCATCTCTTCAACGCTTCATTCCAATTGAAATATGTGCCAAGTTTCTGGAAGGTAGCCGATGTTATCATGATACCAAAACCTGGAAAGCCACCACATGATGTAACCTCGTATAGGGCAATTTCACTACTGCCAGTAATATCAAAATTATTTGAGAAACTTCTACTGAAAAGATTAAAGCCTTATCTGGACAATGATGAATTGATACCAACCCATTCGGATTTCGAGATAAACATAGTACAATAGATCAGGTGCACAGAATAACAAATATTATTGAAATTACATTGGAGGAAAAGAAAGTTTGCTCTGCAATTTTCCTTGATGTAGCACAGGCTCTCGACAAAGTATGGCATTCAGGATTGTGCTACAAAATGAACCAGTTCTTACCAACAGAATACAGTCTGATACTGAAATCATATCTTCAAGACCGTTATTTCAGGATAAAATAAGATGATGCTTTTTCATCTCTCAGAGAAATCAGGGCTGGAGTTCCTCAAGGAAGTGTGCTGGGTCCCCTCTTGTACCTCCTATACAAATCTGATATACCTCAACCGGAAAACGTAACAGTAGCAACATTTGCTGATGACACAGCAGTTTTATCAGTTGGTGAAACTGTTGAAGTTTCTACAGAGAAATTGCAGGTGGCAGTCAACAGAATAAATGTTTGGACAAAACACTGGCTTATAAAATTGAATGAAGCAAAATCAGTTAAAGTCAACTTTACAAACAGAAGAGTTCAATATATCCCCTTAACACTCAATAGGAATATTGTACCCTACTCCAACACTGCAAAGTATCTAGGCATGACGCTGGATGCCAAGCTCAGATGGAAGGAGCATGTGAAGAAGAAAAGAGAACAACTTGACATAAAATTCAAGAAAATGTACTGGCTACTTGGGAGGACATCAAAGTTGTATTATAACAAATTGCTTCTCTACAAGCAGATTCTCAAGCCGGTGTGGACCTACAGAATTCAACTCTGGGGCTGCACCCGACCATCCAATATCGACATCATCCAGCACTTCCAAAACAAAGTACTCAGAAGTTATGTAGACGCTTCTTGGTACATCAGGAACTCTGATCTCCACCGCGACCTGGAAGTGGAGACAGTCATCAGTGAAATCCAAAAATTTTCAGAAAAACAATCATGAGAAAAGACTCCATCAACATGTGAACGTGGAAGCAATCCAGCTGCTCAACGTGCATGGAGTAAAAAGACTGCAACGCAGAAAGCCACACGAATTAGTTTAGTGCTAAAGTGTTCAATTGGAAGTGCAAAGGCAGAATACTGTAACCTTTTATACTAAAAATAATCTTTATTTAATCTTTCACCAATATAGAAGGCTTAACCAATGGGTTTTACCTTCACAAACAATATTCTTATCAATTTATGTCAAAATAGAATAGCTTATTAGTCTTTAACTAGGTGCTATAAAAATCAAGAAAAAAAATTTATTCGTAGGTGGAGATGTGAACTTGGATTTTGACTTGAATAGAGATAGACGTAGCACTTTTGAGCTGAAAAACTTATTAAGGCAATTCAACATGACATTCACAAATGTCGTAAATACAAGAGATTATGCTTGTCTTGATAATATATTTACTAATATTAGGAGTACTGTTGTTTCAAATAAGCTTCTTCCTTTCCCGTACTCGGATCATGATTTTCTGACCATTGAATCTGTTGAGCTTGCACATAGTAGTAATATTAAAAAATATGATACCGATTCAAAGCTAGTACAAACAAGACATATGACTGCTGACAAAATAAATAAATTTAGAAATTCGTTGTATAGTACTGACTGGTCTGATATATATATAGTAAAAAAGAACCAGCTAATGATTTGTTTTCATATTTCTTTTCTAAATTCTTAAGAAAATTCAACTATAACATTCCTGAAAGAGCTTGTAAAGTTTCCTACAATAGAGGCAAGCAGAATAAGAAAAACAGCTGGTACAGTTCACAGCTGGCAGCCCTAAAGCAGCGAATGTTTTTACTAATGAGTCTAAATAATGAGTTCAAAACTGTCGAAACGAAATCTGCTTATATAGAATGTAGAAATAGGTATAAGAAATCAATAAGAGAAGCAAAAAAAAATCTATAACACTGAATATATTGGAAAATCAAAAAACAGGTGTCAGGCTGCATGGAAAATTATAAACACAGTTGATGATAATAATGTTAATGCTAGAAAGAGTGTTCCTCTGCATCCAGATGTTCTAAACAATTATTTTATTCAGTCTGTTAAAGATATTCGAGACTCATTGAATGGACCAGGTAGATTGTCATTGGATCTAGAATCTGTTAAGGGACCCAGTTTGACTGCTAACTTTAATTTCTGTGAAATGCTCCCTGAACAAGTGTCAGACATTGTCAAATGCTTTAAATCTTCTAATAGCTGTGATATTTACGGCATGTCTGTCAACTTATTAAAGGAGGTGATAGATAGTTTTGTGAAGCCTCTTACACATTGTCTAAATAAATGCTTAGCGAAGGAGTATTTCCAGAGGAGCTCTAGAAGCCACGCGACGATTGGTCAAATTGATTCCATTCGCCCAATAGGAGACTGTTTCTAAATACAGTAGTGGGGATTCCCCAGTCGAGAGACCAGATTACGTTCGGAGGACACTTTGCTAGGAGCACTACGAGAGTAAAGATGTAGTCATATGTTTCGCCCTTTTTGGGCAGGTTATGAGTTATATCATTTTAGTTAATGTAGGAGCTATTTATTTATTAAAGTTTAAATTTTCTAGTAGTGCCATGTCCTGAAAGGTTTAATTGTGTTTCTTCATCATGTACGAATAATTGTTTCTTCAAATACCGCTAAGGTACGTAAACTAGGTTAAAATATAATTTAGGGAATTTAATTGATTGAAACTTCCATAAGAGTATTGAATCAATTAAGCCTGTTATTTTTCAAGTTAATAATATTGATTGAGAATAATCCTTTTGATTTTATTAGTGATGGAAGATAATTATAATTTTTTTCTACAGAAGTATAGAAAGTTTTCAGTTATGTTACATTTGAGTTATTGTTTCTGGAGATATATTATCGTAGAGTATTGCTGAAAGTCAGGAAGATAGCCTTTAAATGGAATGAAACTTTTAAGAATTGTTCATATTGAGTTTATGACATTTTTTAATTATATTTTTCAGACTCTGTTTTCTTATGTCATTAAGGCTTTTGAATGATTTAGTAAATTTTTTATGATAGAAATCTTAATAGATGAAGAAGAAAGTTTTTCTTCTCCAGGAAATTAATATTAATGAATGTTCAAATTTTAATACAATTTAAATTATTTTCTATGTGTCTACTAATTTATTAATTAAAGGTAAAAACTTCCACAAGATGAATCTTATAAGGCAAACATTATCTTTCCTTAAGTGAAATTTTCAATATTTTTTTCTTTTATTGTGTTATAAAGTGTCTTGTTTTATTAGGTGATAAATTCATAATTTCAGTTGATACTAGTTTTTGGACTTGTATTTGTAGGTAAATCAAATCATAAACTCTGGAATGTTCATTTTTAATTAGGTTCTGAGCAGTTTTGGGCGAATGCCCGTTATTTACACTTGGATTGCGTCCTATAGTTCATAAATAATAAATAAAATAAATGTTGGCTGGCGCACACAGTTTCCAACAATACTAGCCGAGCTACTATATGAAAAATTATATTTGATTTCGCAAACCAAACGAAAAATATCATAAAGTTAGCATCATTTCAATTTGAATTATTTGTGAAGAAAGATCCATTAATTCTGATAAAAAGAATCAGTAGTTTAAAGATAAAAATCTATATACAATGAGGATTCAAAGAATGAGAGAATTTAATAATTGTAATCAATAGATAACTCCTGTTTTAGCTTTTGATGAATTGTAGGAAGAGTTAGAAATTAATGCTGTAATACATTTATTTACAGCGGTTCATGTGTGTTCCCAAACCAACTTCTTGTACTACCACCCCTTTGGTTCCGCAACTTTATGTAACACCGCTTCAAGACACCCGTTCAGACGACAGGTCTAGGGACGTAAGAGGACGTCGCCGTCAAGCCAAATTCAACCGGTAAAAGCTCACCGCCAAAAACAAGGTACTGTAACCCCGACGATAAAGCAACGTACAGACCAACGAAAGTGCAGTGTAGTGAAACAAAGGTTCATTCGAGAATGTCAATCAAAAGTGGGGATTCAAATTATTATGAAATGGGTTATATGGGTTACTATCGACGAAACTTGGGTTCAACGGGCTTTTCTTTCTTGAGTAATTTTATGTTGAAGTTAATTATTTGTTATTTGATGACTGATATTGTTTGGTTTTGTGACGTATTGCTATCTAAACGGGGATAGTAATGCGCCCCCGAATCAGATGAAGAATGTCAACAAAGTAACATGAAATTGTTGTTTCTGTTGTTCGATTTTAGTTGCCAATGTTTATTGAAACTGTTTGTATTTTTCAATTATTTCAAATTGTAGTGATTTTCTATAGTATAAACCTATTAAATCAGGCATGGCAAGATTAATTGAAGTTTTCTTGACTCTAGCCCGTTCACCTGCATGAATTAGGTATAGACTCAGGTATTTTCTAGATGTGTCGGCCTTTCTAAATTCTAAATTTTATTCAAATTATCTTCTTTGGCACACAACTGCGCCGACTCTGCTGTCTAGAGATATTTAAATCTCTTGAATTCAAATTTCTAAAAAATTAAATTTTTCATAACTTACTCTAATAATACTAGATCAATTTTTCTGAGTCTATACTTAATAATTCATTCTGTGAACGTGTTAACTGTCAATATTTTGGGTTTGGAGTTGAATGAATAATTTATAGTTGCTACTCCAATTTTTCTGAAGTTTAAATAATTGTAGATGAAACAGGAAAGTTATTCAGTTATGTTAAACCATTAAAATGAAAATCTTTTGAAGTGCTTAAAGATAAAGTTAGGTATCATTGAAGCTTAAGTTGAAAGTATTCTAAAACTTTATATTGAAATTGATTGACAAATTAAAGGTTAACGTTAGAATAAAAATTGGTAGAAGAAACTAGATAGGTGAAAAAAACTGATTCTAAGTGCTGAATAATTTTTTGCATTCTGTAATTCCGTGAATGATGATAGAAATTATTGTAATGTCAACGTACGTATTCTGGTCTCACGTCTGGTAGTTGAATATAGTATAGTAGTAGTGAAAGTGAATATTGAGATTTTAAAGGTCAACCCAAGTAAATTAGGAAAATTCGGAAATTATTATGGGAGAATGTTGAGGAAAATAGGAAATTTTTTGATAAGTTTAGGTAGATCGAAGGTAATCAGAGAATAAATAGGAAAAGTTTTTATTAGTTATTGTTGATATGTAGTTTTGAAAAGTTGATGAGTAGTTTTGGCCTTGAGGATTTTAAACTAAATAATAGATATTGTAGATTAAAGTTGAAACGATGATCAAATCCTTGGGAATTTGTATAAAATAAGTTGATTGAGATGAGTTGTTAAGTCCCTTATCAGTAATGTTTATTCTCGAAAAGGTGAATCAGTTTTATTATTGGAAATATTTTTTTTTAGGTGTGATTTTTGCGGTAGGCATGCGTAGTGATAGTGTAAAGATCCGTTGTGTGGTAACGTTTCCTGTTGTAGACTGTGGGGAATTTTTTTGTTTGTTTAGTTGAGACTCAAGATTTAGAGGAGGACAAGGGGATGTCCTGCTGTGTGTGTTGTTGTTGATTTAGGTAATCGGCGCGAGTGTAGGTCCGTGTCCAGAGAGAACGGAGCACTGCCCGAAAGTTGTCCATGTAACAAATCAAGGAATCTAGCTGTGACTAACCTTGCAATTTGTACGGTGGAATTGTAATTTTAGCGAAAGGCACCGAAGATGGTGTGAGCTAAGATTTTTTGTATCTAGTAAACGGTCTGGTTCATTCGAGAGTTATGGGGCTCGTCAGTAGAATAACGTAAACCGAAATCTAGAATATTTAGTGAGTCTTCGTAGTGATTGTAAGGAAAACAATCAGCGTAATGCAGTTTAGGGAAGCCCAGTCAAAAGGTTCGTTAATGTTTGGTAGGAAAGTCAGCCCAAAAACACAAGTAAAAATTGGTAAAAAAAGGGGTATTATTGAGTTTAAAGTTGCTTAGAAATTTGGTATGGTAACGAAAATTGAAGGTTTTAGACAATGAATATTAAAGTGATTAGTTAAGGTATACAAATAAAATAACAGAGAAACTTTTTCGAGTACCTAGGTAATGTTAAAATGGTTATCAGTGAAAGTAGAAATAAATATTGGAACACTAATGAACGGGTTAAATTAAAATAAAATTAACAGTGAATTCTTCTAGTTGAATTTGAAATGAAAATGGAAAAATCTCTTGAGTTAAGCATGAGTTTAAATTATTCTGTAGTTGAGAGTTGAAAGGTTGATTAAAAATTTAATTGGGGATATGAAAGTAGAAAATATGTAGGAAAATTCGTGTCAAAAGGAAATAGAATTTTTGTTGGGAAAATTAAATTGAGGTAATTAACAGTAGTAGGACCCTTTAGAGATAAGTAGTCAAAAAGTATTAATAAATAAAAAAAAATAGGAAAATCTTTATGAAATGATAAAATTTTTTAATGATGAATAGTAAAATTGCAATCAAGTTTTCCATGTGAATAAGTTGAGATATTTTGAGATCTAGTAGAGTAATTGAAACTAGTTGGATATGAAGTTTATTGTTGAGGAATAATTATGTGAGGCTCCAGTAAGTTGTTGGAAATGTCAGTGAACTTGAGAATCAGTAATAGTGTAATAGTAGCCTAGTCTATTAATGTGTTAGTGTATTGGTAAATTAATAATGTGAGAGAAAATGTCACGTACTTTGGTTTGCGATAAATAATAGCCTGGCACTCGATCATAGTTTTGTTTTGACTAGCGTTCTGTGTTAAAGGTTTTACTGGAATATTATAATGAAAGTGTTTTTCCATGATTGCGGAATGCAAAATTGCGCTTGTGTCATATAGCTCTCGCGTTGATCTAATAATGCTGTTTCAATCATGTTATCTTTGAATCATAGCCTATGTAGAATAGTATTGCCTACTGAATTGCTTTATTTGTTAAAAATATGTTGCTCTCTCAACTCTATAGTAATGATAGTTAGATTTCAATACATTCAGCTGAGTGAAAAAGTTTCATCCTTTACTATTATGATCAAACGTATTCATATTTTACAACGCAGAGTAACATAGAACCAATTAAAACTATGATGTCTTTTAAACGTTTTCCCTTGTTAGAGTTTGCCAAGAAAATAACCAGGACTCAAAAGTGATTGAAGTATTCAAGATTATTATACTCGGTCCGTCTTTAGTACCTACTTAAAAGGTGGACACGTCCATATTGTTTTGTCCTGACTCTTGCCACAGTTTTAAAGACTCTTGCCACAAATCTCAATTAGTTATACATTTTGCTGAATTTCGGAATGATTAAAGAGTTTCTTTTGAAGAGGGCCCGCTCAAATTGGATCTACTATCAATCCAGAAATTCGACTCTCCAAATATAACAGATGCCTCTATGGTAACATAATATCCTGATTAGATTCTTTTTGCGTGTTCACACCGGAAGGAAGAAGGGGAGTGTGCCGGGCACTCTATTAATTTCAGGCCTTTTCCCAAGTTATAAAAGTAAATTTAATACACAAATAGACTAGAGCCATTATTGTAAGTTACATTTAGCGAAATAATTATTTTCTCTCTCAAAAATATGATACCGATTCAAAGCTAGTACAAACAAGACATATGGACTGCTGACAAAATAAATAAATTTAGAAATTCGTTGTATAGTAAGACTGTCTGATATATATAGTAAAAAGAACCAGCTAATGATTTGTTTTCATATTTCTTTTAAATCTTAAGAAAATTCAACTATAACATGTGCTGGGCACTCTATTTAATTCAGGCCTTTTCCCAAGTTATAATAGTAAATTTAATACGCAATAGACTAGAGCCATTATTGTAAGTGAGTTAGCGAAATAAATTATTTTCTCTCTCTATTATGAACGGCCATGACTTCGAGTTTCCCATGATAGATATTTAAAAATTGTGGCTCCGAGTCGTCGAGAATTGTAGATTATGGAATTATCTCTAAAACTTAGCCTTCTTGTCGCGACATAAAGTGCGATAAGTTGGAAAACAGCAAGCATTGAAATTATAACAAACTACCGATTTTGCAGTTACTATTTGGTCCAAAGGCTCTAGAAGCCACGCGACAATTGGTCAAATTAATTCCCATTCGCCCAATAGGAGACCTGTTTCTAAATACAGTAGTGGGGATTCCCCAGTCGAGAGACCAGATTACGTTTCGGAGGACACTTTGCTAGGAGCACTACGAGAGTAAAGATGTAGTCATTATGTTTCGCCCTTTTTGGGCAGTTTATGAGTTTATATCATTTTTAGTTATGTAGGAGCTAGTTTTATTTTTATTAAAGTTTAAATTTCTAGTAGTGCCATGTCCTGAAAAGTTTAATTGTATATATATATTATGCATATCATACATAGGCCAAAATTATAAAAAAAAAACATAATTTTTTAACTTAATATTAATTATTAACTTGAAGTTTATTGTGTTTCTTCATCATGTATGAATAATTGTTTCTTCAAATAACCGCTAAGGTACATAAACTAAGGTTAAAATATAATTTAGGGAATTTAATTGATTGAAACTTCCATAAGTGTATTGAATCAATTAAGCCTGTTATTTTTCAAGTTAATAATATTGATTGAGAATAATCCTTTTGATTTTATTAGTGATGAAAGATAATTATAAATTTTCTTTCTACAGAAGTATAGAAAGTTTTCAGTTACGTTACATTTGAGTTATTGTTTCTGGAGATATATTATCGTAGAGTATTGCTGAAAGTCAGGAAGATAGCCTTTAAATTGGAATGAAACTTTTAAGAATTGTTCATATTGAGTTTATGACATTTTTTAATTTTATTTTTCAGACTCTGTTTTCTTATGTCATTAAGGCTTTTGAATGATTTAGTAAATTTTTTAGTCGAGGGTGGTGCCTATTTACAAAAAGGGGATAGAGATTGTCCAAGTAGTTATAAACCAATATCTATTGTACCTGTTCTAGCAAAAATACTTGAAACTATAGTATATAATCAACTGTCTGAACATTTTGAGCGTTTAAATATCATAGCACCTTCTCAATTTGGCTTTAGAAAACATAAATCTACTGTAGATGCTCTTCTCAAATTAAACTAAGAGTGTATTGCAAGCATTTGAACAGGGAAACTATGCTCTGGCCACCTTCTGTGACATGAGTAAGGAATTCGACTGTGTTGATCATACAATTCTTTTGGAAAAGATGAGCTATTATGGAACAGGTCAGAATGCTCTCAAATTTTTAAAGTCCTACCCAATGAATCGTAGTCAACTAGTAACTGTAGGTAGCATTAGCAACAAGTCGTCGTTGTTGAAGGTTGAGTCGGGTGTGCCACAAGGCTCGATACTTGGTCCTTTCTTATTTTTGGTTGCGATCAATGACATTTCAGCTTTCGTTAAAACTGATACAATTTTGTATGCAGATGATACCATTTTCTTTAACCTGAACAGTGATCTGAACATTCTGAGCCAGAAAAGCAAACACACTATGGAAAAAGCATCTCTATGGTTCAATGCAAATAGCTTTGTTCTTAATAACAGTAAAACTGAACAACTTAATTTTAATTTAAATAGAGGACCTCCAGTGAATAATCCAGCAAGTGTGAAATTTTTAGAGATTCATATGGACTCAAAGCTCACATGGGAGCCACATATCAAATATGTAAGCTCAAAGCTTAGCAGAGTAATTCATTTGCTCAGAAGTCTATCCGGTGTAGTACCTATGAAATATTTAAGAACGGCCTATTTTTCTTTCTCTCATCGTATAATATCTTATGGCCTCATCCTTTGGGGTAATGCCATATCAATGATGGGGTGCTGTAGATCAATGATGTTCTACTCATTCAAAAGAAAGCTTTAAGAATTATAACTAACTCATCATATCTTGAGCATTGCAAACCATTGTTCATTAATCAAAAAATTTCAACTGTGATAAACTTGTATGTATATTATGTCCTCATTTATACCCATAAGAGCCTATCCTGTCTGCAGTTAAGAAGTGATGTTCATTCAATTAACACTAGATATAGAAATCACATTGATATACAGCACCAAAGACTGACAAAATCTCTTAATAGTTTTGAGATCACAGGACAAAAACTGTTCAACAAACTGCCTTCCCATTCACATAATGTGT
This sequence comes from Nilaparvata lugens, assembly GCF_014356525.2. NCBI lineage: Eukaryota > Metazoa > Arthropoda > Insecta > Hemiptera > Delphacidae > Nilaparvata > Nilaparvata lugens. The sequence goes on along the minus strand of NC_052515.1, from coordinate 32,099,485 downwards.
CACAAAAGATATTTAAACGAAAGATATATAGTTGGCTAGTATCAAATCCGTTTTATAAATTGACTGAATTCGATGAGTGCCTAGTAAATATATGTTAGTAAATAATTAGTACCTGTCTATAAGTGTTGGTTAGTCTGATTATCTTGTTATCTAAATTCAACATCTCTTCATCACTCAACTGTGATACTATAGTAGAAACGTCCAAATGTATTTATTGTTGTTGTTATTCTATTTTTTAATATTAACCATCATTATATGAGCATTGTGTATATACTACTGTAGAAGTGTGTGACTTGAACTTATCGTTGTTATGCTATATATTGACGTTGTCTATGCTGTAAAGGCTTTTTGACAATAACATTTTATTTATTTATTTATTTACGCTGACGTTTATTTATTTATTTACGCTGACGTTTATTTATTTATTTATCGCTGACGTTTGCTCAAAGTATGACTCATCACTTTTTCTCAAAGTCTAACTCCATTTAAAATATAGATAGAAGATTTCTGATTTCAGATTTGGATTCAGCGACCCAAAATTCTCTAAAGCTTAAGTCCCATTTTCATAAATACCCAAAAACAAGGGAGTTATAGCTGTTATTAATAGCTTTCTATTATCATATGATTATATAGTAAACATACTAAGATAATAATACTCCTGTCTCACAAAGGGAGAGGCAAAGGTTTCAAGAAGTTTTTGAACACCTGAGAAGTTTAAACATTAACATTTTTTATTTTTAAAAGTTCTTGTTTTCCAAAAAAATATTGAACTATGAAATGATGAATCCAAATATGAAATCATAAATCATCTCCACTCATCACCCAATAAAATAGAAGGAAAAGGAATGTTGTACAGTAATTTTCACTGGATTTCAATTGTCATTCAACAATCCAATTTATCAGCTTCAAATCGTTGAATATCACTTTAAATTCCCAGCAATTATTGACTATTTCTTTTTAACAATCAGAAAAATCTATTATGAACATACCTACAGTATGAACATTGTGCTGATCTGAATCGATCTATGATAATAATAGGAATGAAAGAATAGAAAATGTTATGCCATTCCAAGTGAAACTGATGTCTGTGTATTAGAACTGCTGAGTGGATAATGTGAGCCACAAATGGCGACCATGTGCTCTCCTAAAATTTAAAAATTGTAGATTCCTGTTATGTGTTGTAACACGTGCTCTGAACATATTGTATTTAGGAATATGAACGCTCGAAGAGCTAGAATAATAAGAAGAACCGTTTCTCAAAACTATTGAGAATGCATTTGAATAGCCTACCTAGCTAGACAGACGCTGGGGTCATTATTCTTTTCAAAATAGTTTGAGACAAAATCATTCTTTCCTAGAAACGTAACAGTATTCAAATGTCAGTCACAGACACGTTTACTATAGTAACCACATGGCCCACTGTGCTTTGTGTCAACCCTTGTATATATCTATAGCATAAGTTGATGGCAGGTGAATGAAGATTGTGAATAGCGATATAGATATATAGTTAGGAGAGAAGTAAATATAGATATGTAATTTTCAATGTAACCACGTGGTCAGCATATGCTACAATTTTACCACGTGGTCAGCACATGGATATTATTGAAGCAATTATTTGATGATCAGTTATTTGAATGGTGATCACATAAAACGATAAACATGATATATGAGTAGATGTATTTATAAATTAGGTCATGAAGTAGATTAGGCTATATGTATAAAGTATTCAACAAATAATGTTGTACAATAAATTATAATTTAATAATTATTATAAGCTAATTAAGTTAGTTGAATCCGAATTCATAGGCTAAGGACAAATTTGTAAATAGAATAAATTAGGTGTATTTGATTGAAACATGTTGACAATGAGTATAAGAAACCTGCTTAATTAATTAAGTAGTAATTGATTGGTATCTTATTAATTTGATCTATTCAACTCGATTGTAATGATGTACTGTATGACATTGTATTTTGTTCATTTCATGTATTTATTATTGAAGTATTTGCCATATCAGATTTATAAGATTGATTACTGTATTAATCAAATCAATGCATTCAATTGTCAGTATCCAAACTTTAGAGTTTAAATATTGATAAAATGTATGATATCATTTGTTTTAATAATGAAGGGGAGCCATAGTTTAAAATGATATAACATAATAAACATTATAGTAAATTTAAATTGATATTTGAATTCAATTTGTAAGCAGAATATTAGCTGATGAGTTTGAGTGTAGGCGGAACTAGAGGGCGAAGGGTGATGAGGGGTGGAAAATCGTGGTTCTAGTATATAAACAGGCAGACCATGCCTTGCAAGTTAGTTGCAGTGAGTGGCATTTGAGTGGCAGTTAGTGGCAGTTAGTGGCAGTTGAGTTGCTGTTAGTTGCTGTGAGTCTCTTGGATTTTGGACAGTGTTCAGTGTAGGAGTGAGTTTTTGGTTTCAGACTTCAATTATCCTATAGGGAATTGACTGAGCCAGGTAAAGATTGTATTTAGAATTTTCAATTTTTCTCATTTCAAATCCACACCACCCCACCCTAAAAAGCCCAAATAACTATATCAAATTACATAGCATCAAAGTAAACAGCAAATTTAATTATTTAGCTCTTCTAAATACAAATCTGTAGATACAGTTTTAATTAACTTCTTGAAGCTTACAGTTGAAATTTTCTTCTAAGCACAAATAATAGTTTCTTAAAGCAAGGCTCCCCTAATCATATTCATTCTTTAAAATTTATAAATTCTCTTATTTTTGACTATAATCATATTTTTACTAGAGTTGTTCAATACTTTGATTTTATATCTTATTGTTCAAGTAACCTGATAAAAGTAATAAGAACTGTTTGTTAAATTTGTTGTTTAAAATTAAACTTGAACTGTTGTACTTTCAAAAACTTAATCATCTTGTATTTATATCTAATCATTACTATATTTTGATCAATTTTTATAAATTCATATAAATTTAAAGTTCAATAATAAATTCATAATTAACCTTTGTTTTGCCTTCCACTTTATACATTCCCTTACACACGACCCTAATCCATCTATCTTTATCTTTTTCTTCAATACTATTATTAGTTCAGTGAGTGAAATATAAGTATCCACACAGTGAGTGAAGTTACAGTAAAGTAACTAATTTTATCAATTCAAATCAATTCAATTTTATTAGTTTAATTTTATCAATTCATAGTAATTGATTGGCGCCGGGCAAAATACCGTATAGAGTGAGGGAGTTCGAAACCCACTCTAAACAAAAACTGACAGTGGAAAGGTGGGGCGAGAAAACCGACGTGGGGCCAGATTCTGAGTTGATCTGCTGAAGTGTATCAAGTGGAAGTGCATAATAGTGAATTGGTATACATAATCATCTTCATTTGTGTGAAATTCTTATTGAGTGTGCTACAGAAGTGTGATAATTATTATTATTAGTATTGCCAGGTGGGAAAGTTATCCGTTTAAATTCTTCAAATTCTCAGTGTTTAACCTATTCACTTGATTATTCAGTCTGTTAAAGATATTCGAGACTCATTGAATGGACCAGGTAGATTGTCATTGGATCTAGAATCTGTTAAGGGACCCAGTTTGACTGCTAACTTTAATTTCTGTGAAATGCTCCCTGAACAAGTGTCAGACATTGTCAAATGCTTTAAATCTTCTAATAGCTGTGATATTTACGGCATGTCTGTCAACTTATTAAAGGAGGTGATAGATAGTTTTGTGAAGCCTCTTACACATTGTCTAAATAAATGCTTAGCGAAGGAGTATTTCCAGAGGAGCTCAAGAAGTCGAGGGTGGTGCCTATTTACAAAAAAGGGGATAGAGATTGTCCAAGTAGTTATAAACCAATATCTATTGTACCTGTTCTAGCAAAAATACTTGAAACTATAGTATATAATCAACTGTCTGAACATTTTGAGCGTTTAAATATCATAGCACCTTCTCAATTTGGCTTTAGAAAACATAAATCTACTGTAGATGCTCTTCTCAAATTAAAACTAAGAGTGTATTGCAAGCATTTGAACAGGGAAACTATGCTCTGGCCACCTTCTGTGACATGAGTAAGGAATTCGACTGTGTTGATCATACAATTCTTTTGGAAAAGATGAGCTATTATGGAACAGGTCAGAATGCTCTCAAATTTTTAAAGTCCTACCCAATGAATCGTAGTCAACTAGTAACTGTAGGTAGCATTAGCAACAAGTCGTCGTTGTTGAAGGTTGAGTCGGGTGTGCCACAAGGCTCGATACTTGGTCCTTTCTTATTTTTGGTTGCGATCAATGACATTTCAGCTTTCGTTAAAACTGATACAATTTTGTATGCAGATGATACCATTTTCTTTAACCTGAACAGTGATCTGAACATTCTGAGCCAGAAAAGCAAACACACTATGGAAAAAGCATCTCTATGGTTCAATGCAAATAGCTTTGTTCTTAATAACAGTAAAACTGAACAACTTAATTTTAATTTAAATAGAGGACCTCCAGTGAATAATCCAGCAAGTGTGAAATTTTTAGAGATTCATATGGACTCAAAGCTCACATGGGAGCCACATATCAAATATGTAAGCTCAAAGCTTAGCAGAGTAATTCATTTGCTCAGAAGTCTATCCGGTGTAGTACCTATGAAATATTTAAGAACGGCCTATTTTTCTTTCTCTCATCGTATAATATCTTATGGCCTCATCCTTTGGGGTAATGCCATATCAATGATGGGGTGCTGTAGATCAATGATGTTCTACTCATTCAAAAGAAAGCTTTAAGAATTATAACTAACTCATCATATCTTGAGCATTGCAAACCATTGTTCATTAATCAAAAAATTTCAACTGTGATAAACTTGTATGTATATTATGTCCTCATTTATACCCATAAGAGCCTATCCTGTCTGCAGTTAAGAAGTGATGTTCATTCAATTAACACTAGATATAGAAATCACATTGATATACAGCACCAAAGACTGACAAAATCTCTTAATAGTTTTGAGATCACAGGACAAAAACTGTTCAACAAACTGCCTTCCCATTCACATAATGTGTCACAAAAGATATTTAAACGAAAGATATATAGTTGGCTAGTATCAAATCCGTTTTATAAATTGACTGAATTCGATGAGTGCCTAGTAAATATATGTTAGTAAATAATTAGTACCTGTCTATAAGTGTTGGTTAGTCTGATTATCTTGTTATCTAAATTCAACATCTCTTCATCACTCAACTGTGATACTATAGTAGAAACGTCCAAATGTATTTATTGTTGTTGTTATTCTATTTTTTAATATTAACCATCATTATATGAGCATTGTGTATATACTACTGTAGAAGTGTGTGACTTGAACTTATCGTTGTTATGCTATATATTGACGTTGTCTATGCTGTAAAGGCTTTTTGACAATAACATTTTATTTATTTATTTATTTATTTACGCTGACGTTTATTTATTTATTTACGCTGACGTTTATTTATTTATTTATCGCTGACGTTTGCTCAAAGTATGACTCATCACTTTTTCTCAAAGTCTAACTCCCTTTAAAATATAGATAGAAGATTTCTGATTTCAGATTTGGATTCAGCGACCCAAAATTCTCTAAAGCTTAAGTCCCATTTTCATAAATACCCAAAAACAAGGGAGTTATAGCTGTTATTAATAGCTTTCTATTATCATATGATTATATAGTAAACATACTAAGATAATAATACTCCTGTCTCACAAAGGGAGAGGCAAAGGTTTCAAGAAGTTTTTGAACACCTGAGAAGTTTAAACATTAACATTTTTTATTTTTAAAAGTTCTAGTTTTCCAAAAAAATATTGAACTATGAAAAGATGAATCCAAATATGAAATCATAAATCATCTCCACTCATCACCCAATAAAATAGAAGGAAAAGGAATGTTGTACAGTAATTTTCACTGGATTTCAATTGTCATTCAACAATCCAATTTATCAGGTTCAAATCGTTGAATATCACTTTAAATTCCCAGCAATTATTGACTATTTCTTTTTAACAATCAGAAAAATCTATTATGAACATACCTACAGTATGAACATTGTGCTGATCTGAATCGATCTATGATAATAATAGGAATTGAAAGAATAGAAAATGTCATGCCATTCCAAGTGAAACTGATGTCTGTGTATTAGAACTGCTGAGTGGATAATGTGAGCCACAAATGGCGACCATGTGCTCTCCTAAAATTTAAAAATTGTAGATTCCTGTTATGTGTTGTAACACGTGCTCTGAACATATTGTATTTAGGAATATGAACGCTCGAAGAGCTAGAATAATAAGAAGAACCGTTTCTCAAAACTATTGAGAATGCATTTGAATAGCCTACCTAGCTAGACAGACGCTGGGGTCATTATTCTTTTCAAAATAGTTTGAGACAAAATCATTCTTTCCTAGAAACGTAACAGTATTCAAATGTCAGTCACAGACACGTTTACAATAGAAACCACATGGCCCACTGTGCTTTGTGTCAACCCTTGTATATATCTATAGCATAAGTTGATGGCAGGTGAATGAAGATTGTGAATAGCGATATAGATATATAGTTAGGAGAGAAGTAAATATAGATATGTAATTTTCAATGTAACCACGTGGTCAGCATATGCTACAATTTTACCACGTGGTCAGCACATGGATATTATTGAAGCAATTATTTGATGATCAGTTATTTGAATGGTGATCACATAAAACGATAAACATGATATATGAGTAGATGTATTTATAAATTAGGTCATGAAGTAGATTAGGCTATATGTATAAAGTATTCAACAAATAATGTTGTACAATAAATTATAATTTAATAATTATTATAAGCTAATTAAGTTAGTTGAATCCGAATTCATAGGCTAAGGACAAATTTGTAAATAGAATAAATTAGGTGTATTTGATTGAAACATGTTGACAATGAGTATAAGAAACCTGCTTAATTAATTAAGTAGTAATTGATTGGTATCTTATTAATTTGATCTATTCAACTCGATTGTAATGATGTACTGTATGACATTGTATTTTGTTCATTTCATGTATTTATTATTGAAGTATTTGCCATATCAGATTTATAAGATTGATTACTGTATTAATCAAATCAATGCATTCAATTGTCAGTATCCAAACTTTAGAGTTTAAATATTGATAAAATGTATGATATCATTTGTTTTAATAATGAAGGGGAGCCATAGTTTAAAATGATATAACATAATAAACATTATAGTAAATTTAAATTGATATTTGAATTCAATTTGTAAGCAGAATATTAGCTGATGAGTTTGAGTGTAGGCGGAGCTAGAGGGCGAAGGGTGATGAGGGGTGGAAAATCGTGGTTCTAGTATATAAACAGGCAGACCATGCCTTGCAAGTTAGTTGCAGTGAGTGGCATTTGAGTGGCAGTTAGTGGCAGTTAGTGGCAGTTGAGTTGCTGTTAGTTGCTGTGAGTCTCTTGGATTTTGGACAGTGTTCAGTGTAGGAGTGAGTTTTTGGTTTCAGACTTCAATTATCCTATAGGGAATTGACTGAGCCAGGTAAAGATTGTATTTAGAATTTTCAATTTTTCTCATTTCAAATCCACACCACCCCACCCTAAAAAGCCCAAATAACTATATCAAATTACATAGCATCAAAGTAAACAGCAAATTTAATTATTTAGCTCTTCTAAATACAAATCTGTAGATACAGTTTTAATTAACTTCTTGAAGCTTACAGTTGAAATTTTCTTCTAAGCACAAATAATAGTTTCTTAAAGCAAGGCTCCCCTAATCATATTCATTCTTTAAAATTTATAAATTCTCTTATTTTTGACTATAATCATATTTTTTACTAGAGTTGTTCAATACTTTGATTTTATATCTTATTGTTCAAGTAACCTGATAAAAGTAATAAGAACTGTTTGTTAAATTTTGTTGTTTAAAATTAAACTTGAACTGTTGTACTTTCAAAAACTTAATCATCTTGTATTTATATCTAATCATTACTATATTTTTGATCAATTTTTTATAAATTCATATAAATTTAAAGTTCAATAATAAATTCATAATTAACCTTTGTTTTGCCTTCCACTTTATACATTCCCTTACACACGACCCTAATCCATCTATCTTTATCTTTTTCTTCAATACTATTATTAGTTCAGTGAGTGAAATATAAGTATCCACACAGTGAGTGAAGTTACAGTAAAGTAACTAATTTTATCAATTCAAATCAATTCAATTTTATTAGTTTAATTTTATCAATTCATAGTAATTGATTGGCGCCGGGCAAAATACCGTATAGAGTGAGGGAGTTCGAAACCCACTCTAAACAAAAACTGACAGTGGAAAGGTGGGGCGAGAAAACCGACGTGGGGCCAGATTCTGAGTTGATCTGCTGAAGTGTATCAAGTGGAAGTGCATAATAGTGAATTGGTATACATAATCATCTTCATTTGTGTGAAATTCTTATTGAGTGTGCTACAGAAGTGTGATAATTATTATTATTAGTATTGCCAGGTGGGAAAGTTATCCGTTTAAATTCTTCAAATTCTCAGTGTTTAACCTATTCACTTGATTATTCTGTATGTGAATTTTTGAATTCGTATTTGGTGCGCTCAACTATATGTAGATTTTTATATTGGTTATAGGAAAGTTGATATTAGTAGAATTGGGTATAGAAGTAGAGAATTGGAAGCTCTGAGTATAGTGTCATTCATATCTTTTGTATATTGTTTTATCCAGTCAAGCATCATAGAAATCTAATTTTGAATTTTTTATTTGTGGGTGTAGTTTATTGAACAGTATTTTAATCTTCTGTATGAACATTATTTGGGTCATGTATGAGCTTCGTGATAGGTAGGATTAGTAATAGGATCGAAGTATAGGTTACCTATGTCAGGATATTTTCTTAGAAATAGGGTTGTGAACACACTTCAATCAGACACAATGGCAACAAATGAGAGCACCACAACAAATTTCGAAAGCAGTGAGGGCAGCACAGACAACACCATCGAGACCAGTGAAAGTCACGAGCAATATTCACCGGAGATGTTACCGAATTCTGACGCATTAAATCAACCTGGTGACTCTCACGACGACCAAGAACAAATTCCGAGTGAAAAAAGCTGTAAAGTAGGACTATCAGGGAAAGAAATGGACAAGATTTTCAACTTATTAACAAGTATGAGGGAAGATATGGGTGCCAGTTTCGAAGAAAGCCGGACAAGTATGAGCAAGCAATTTGAAGAAAACAGTAAGAAATTGGAAGAGAATAAGAAAGAAATGAACGAAAAGTTAGAAAAGTTAAGTAGCAATGTAGAACAGCTGGAGAGAAGATACGAGAAGAAAATGGAGGAAAAAACTAAAGAGATTTGTGATGAGATAGCAATAAAAATAACAGCAGTTGAGAAAAACGTCGAGAGAATAGATAAGAGACTTTCAACAGAGATCGCATCAGTGAGAAAGGAGCTATCAGAGAAATCAGGTGGAATGGATAATGCAGCCTTTAAAAGATTTGAGGAGCAGCTCGCGGAATTTTACAGAGAGAAGGAAAGGATGAAAACGGAATTCGAGAAGGCCAGGACACAACTGATTATCGTCAACACCAGCTGTAGAGGATTGGATAAAGTGCCAAAATTTGAGAAATATCTGGAGAATCCTATGCAATTTTTGATTAAGTTGAAAGAATATTTGCGGCGTAGTGGAAAAATTAACTGGAGTGAGCAATCAAGCATCATTGAAAAGTCATTCGATAGTCAACACTCAGCATGGTGGATGATTATTCAGGCTAGCATTGACTCTCTTGAACAATTTGAGGAGCGTTTCACTAATAAATTCTGGAGCCAACTCATTCAAGATTCAGTGCGAGAGAGATTAAGAACCGGAAAATTTATTAGAGGGAGGAAATTAAACGCAAGTGAGTACTTCATAAAGCAGATGCTTATAGCAAGGAATTTGACACCGGCACTCTCGGATGAAGAAATTATAATGAAACTAGTTAAACATTATGGAACTGGACTAGAAACAGCTAGATTCAATAGGAATGTTAAGACAGTGCCCGAGATGGAAAAACTATTGGAAGAATGGAGCTTGCAAAACATCGATGTTGAGAAGAATGAATTAAGGGAGAAGCAACAACAAAAAGAAAAGAATGTATGGGTACAAAGAGAAGAGAGAAAAAGTCCGCAAATGAAAAGAAGAGAGCAGGAGATTGGTAACGGACAGCAGCGTCGGGACAACAATCTGACTTTCAACGGCGATAAGGGAAGAGGAGATTTCATTCGAGATGGAAAATGGAATAGCGACCAGAATGCTAATTGGCAGAACACCAATTCGTCACCAAATGTGAATTGGAGGAGGAGAGACGTGAATCAGCCACAGCCACGCAGTCAGCAGAGTCCAGCAGGAGAGAAAGAAGAAAAACAATGCCAACGATTTGAAGAAAGGAATCCGCAAATAAAGAGAACAGGATATGGAGACGATAATTTCGGATCAAGGGGTAGATCAATCAATCGTGAGAACTACTCGCATGGAAGTAATGCTAATGATAATGAAGCGAACACCTGTTCACGGAGTGCAAACTGGAATAGAAGAGAACGAAATGACTACCGAGGAAGAGGATCGTTTTCAGATGATAACTGGAGAAGAGGTGAACAATGAGATGGAAAATATGGACCGACGTGACAATCCCCAAGACTAATTATAAAATGGAGCAATTTTCTAGTTGAGAAAGTATGTAAATAATATTATATAATAAGTGCATTAGTGTGAATCGATAGTATTAAAGAAATCATAATAATGAGGAAATGGACAGTAGCCTGTGAACAATTAATAAACAATGAAGGGAGGACAACAAATGACTCACAAGAAGGACAGAATGGAAGTGTAAGGGCTAGCGTAGAAAGAGAAAGTGGTAACACCTGCGAAATGAGCGAGCGGCATGAGAAGGAGTGAGATGGAGAATGTATTGTTCACAGAGTAAACAAGCCAGTAAGCATTGTGCGGAATTCACACAAGGGGTGGATTGAGTAGCCTTATTGTGTGAAGGATGCACTATGCTGAAAAACTTAACTGTAAATATTTATAGCCTATAGTATTGATTGTACAGTACAGTATGATAAGGAAAGATAGAAACGGGAGATGAATGGAGCAGCTGACTAAGTTGACATTATCAGATTACGAGAGTCACTAGGCTAACGGCCAGTCAGAATTCCACGTAACATGCAGCATCCAATGATCTGGTTGTACAGCGATGGAGAACTACAGTGATCTTCAAACTTCTAGACCGTCCATATGAACTCATGTTGTGGTGTCTGAAGTTTGAGAACATTAATTTCATCACGTAGGTTACTCTTAATAACCATCCTTTTAGTGTTAATATCGCAAAGACTAAACTCATGTTTCATTTAGTATTTGCTCTTGAGAGGGGGGTTTTGAGCCACAAATGGCGACCATGTGCTCTCCTAAAATTTAAAAATTGTAGATTCCTGTTATGTGTTGTAACACGTGCTCTGAACATATTGTATTTAGGAATATGAACGCTCGAAGAGCTAGAATAATAAGAAGAACCGTTTCTCAAAACTATTGAGAATGCATTTGAATAGCCTACCTAGCTAGACAGACGCTGGGGTCATTATTCTTTTCAAAATAGTTTGAGACAAAATCATTCTTTCCTAGAAACGTAACAGTATTCAAATGTCAGTCACAGACACGTTTACTATAGTAACCACATGGCCCACTGTGCTTTGTGTCAACCCTTGTATATATCTATAGCATAAGTTGATGGCAGGTGAATGAAGATTGTGAATAGCGATATAGATATATAGTTAGGAGAGAAGTAAATATAGATATGTAATTTTCAATGTAACCACGTGGTCAGCATATGCTACAATTTTACCACGTGGTCAGCACATGGATATTATTGAAGCAATTATTTGATGATCAGTTATTTGAATGGTGATCACATAAAACGATAAACATGATATATGAGTAGATGTATTTATAAATTAGGTCATGAAGTAGATTAGGCTATATGTATAAAGTATTCAACAAATAATGTTGTACAATAAATTATAATTTAATAATTATTATAAGCTAATTAAGTTAGTTGAATCCGAATTCATAGGCTAAGGACAAATTTGTAAATAGAATAAATTAGGTGTATTTGATTGAAACATGTTGACAATGAGTATAAGAAACCTGCTTAATTAATTAAGTAGTAATTGATTGGTATCTTATTAATTTGATTTATTCAACTCGATTGTAATGATGTACTGTATGACATTGTATTTTGTTCATTTCATGTATTTATTATTGAAGTATTTGCCATATCAGATTTATAAGATTGATTACTGTATTAATCAAATCAATGCATTCAATTGTCAGTATCCAAACTTTAGAGTTTAAATATTGATAAAATGTATGATATCATTTGTTTTAATAATGAAGGGGAGCCATAGTTTAAAATGATATAACATAATAAACATTATAGTAAATTTAAATTGATATTTGAATTCAATTTGTAAGCAGAATATTAGCTGATGAGTTTGAGTGTAGGCGGAGCTAGAGGGCGAAGGGTGATGAGGGGTGGAAAATCGTGGTTCTAGTATATAAACAGGCAGACCATGCCTTGCAAGTTAGTTGCAGTGAGTGGCATTTGAGTGGCAGTTAGTGGCAGTTAGTGGCAGTTGAGTTGCTGTTAGTTGCTGTGAGTCTCTTGGATTTTGGACAGTGTTCAGTGTAGGAGTGAGTTTTTGGTTTCAGACTTCAATTATCCTATAGGGAATTGACTGAGCCAGGTAAAGATTGTATTTAGAATTTTCAATTTTTCTCATTTCAAATCCACACCACCCCACCCTAAAAAGCCCAAATAACTATATCAAATTACATAGCATCAAAGTAAACAGCAAATTTAATTATTTAGCTCTTCTAAATACAAATCTGTAGATACAGTTTTAATTAACTTCTTGAAGCTTACAGTTGAAATTTTCTTCTAAGCACAAATAATAGTTTCTTAAAGCAAGGCTCCCCTAATCATATTCATTCTTTAAAATTTATAAATTCTCTTATTTTTGACTATAATCATATTTTTTACTAGAGTTGTTCAATACTTTGATTTTATATCTTATTGTTCAAGTAACCTGATAAAAGTAATAAGAACTGTTTGTTAAATTTTGTTGTTTAAAATTAAACTTGAACTGTTGTACTTTCAAAAACTTAATCATCTTGTATTTATATCTAATCATTACTATATTTTTGATCAATTTTTTATAAATTCATATAAATTTAAAGTTCAATAATAAATTCATAATTAACCTTTGTTTTGCCTTTCACTTTATACATTCCCTTACACACGACCCTGATCTATCTATCTTTATCTTTTTCTTCAATACTATTATTAGTTCAGTGAGTGAAATATAAGTATCCACACAGTGAGTGAAGTTACAGTAAAGTAGCTAATTTTATCAATTCAAATCAATTCAATTTTATTAGTTTAATTTTATCAATTCATAGTAATTGATTGGCGCCGGGCAAAATACCGTATAGAGTGAGGGAGTTCGAAACCCACTCTAAACAAAAACCGACAGTGGAAAGAGTTCAAATGCATACTGAAAAAGTCATGAATAGTTCAGACCAGCCTGGCGACTTTGATGCTTTTGAAACCGGAATCATGTTTTATTTTTATTAAATAATGATACAGAATAAAAACCATGTATAATAGTACAAAGCAGTTCGATACTTTGTATCATGTGTAAGATTAACATAATCATGGCTTGTCGATTTTAGTCGCTGAGCTAAATCCTCATTCCTCAGTCGTAGAACTATGGACCAAGCATGAGCATTTGCTTATGAATTCTGTTGAATCAAACATAATGTTATTCAAGAAGTTGTGCTGAACCTGTTAGAATTCATAGGAACGGTAAAAAATCAATTTTACAAAAATCGATGTACATGAACTGGATTAAGAAGATCAATACGATAATGTGTTCTATCACAATTTAATCACAGAAATGTTTAAGTGAGAACGTTGGGCACAAACCTTCTGCCATTAGGAGACAAATAAATTCATGAAAAGCTTGATAGCTTGAATAGTGATCTGATATTTGTTATATGTTTTTAGTCCAAGACATAATAAGTCTCAGACTAATTTTTAATGTTTCTTCAAATGGCAGGAAAACTTTGGTTTTTCAAAGTTATCTTACTACCTTATTTTGGGGTATTTTCAGAAATCAAGATAAATATCCTACCAAATTTCCTACACGAATACAGTGTAAGTTGTATTATAATAGCTACAGTACATACTTTCTGTATAGTACAGTACCTGTTCGTTTTTATTGTATAATTAATTATATGATAATAGAAAAGCTCTATCAAAAACAGCCATAGCTTCCTTGTTTTCAGAAGTTTTCGAAAACGGGACTTACACTTTAAAGAATTTTGGGTCGCTGAATCCAAATCCGAAATCAGAATCTTTCCATCTTCATTTTCAAGAAAGATAGTTTCTGAGAAAAAGTGGTGACTGGAGAGACGTAGAATCACCATGTGAAAGCGGCGATTTGTCCGCTAGTATCTCGATCCAAACCGGTTTCTGCTTGCCACGAGGGGAAAAGACATGACAAAAGGAAGTTCCTGGCTCGGGGTCACCATGTGAAAGACACGATTTGACTCAATGTACTTCGACAAAAAAACGTGAACACTGTTCAGTGTTCAAGTTGCATGCCTCCTATCGTGTGAAAGTAGCCTTACCACCAACCAGTTGTGGTAAGTGACCGCTATGAGCGCTGCCTCTAGTTCCTACAGAGCTATTTTTGAACTATCGTCCACCAAGGAACTGTTCTTTGAAGGAGTCGTTCTCGAGCCGAGTCATCGTTCACTCAGTTCACAGTGCAAAGTCGGTCCCACTTCCTGCAACGTATCGTGTCGTTTCCTGCTCCAAGTTAGATTCATGTCGATTCACTACAAGATTAATCTGCTACAAGTGTTTTACTACTGTGATACCGCTTCAATATCAACCTGAGACTTATTATTGTTGAGTATAATTCATGAAGACAGTATAGAACTAAGCAAGCTGTGATCCCGCCTAGTAGTGAGATTCCCGCCTTTGTATGAAAGACTTTGTTTTTACACCGCCTTTTTGTATTGAACTTGATTTATGTGTTTGAGTAAATCATTCAATCAACTTATTGTTGGTCTGGTCCTCCGATTATTAATAAAAGTGTATTTCATTTCAATCCATGTTCACTCAGTCCAACCTGGCTCTACCAGTAGAAGCTACTAAGTAATTTGTTATTGCGCCCACCTCAGTGGCCGTAACAAAAACCCTGGTCCTCCAAGCCACAATAGAAGTGAACCAAGAGACTTAGGGATAAATGTAAAAAGATTGTGAGTATAAAAATTATGCATTAAGTTGAAAAAGTTTGAGGTTGGATATCGATTTGAACAACAAATATCGACTATCAAATGAACCTGCTATTGACATCATTAGAGTATTGATTGTGACTATCGAATGAACTTTCTATTGACATTGTCAATTGTCAGTACATCGACATAACCTATACATTTCACTTCTGTTGATCTTGAAATGATGTCTACAATGTTTATCGAGTTTATCACTGCAAATTAGTGATTAAAATAAAGAAAACCGCTAAAATTGTCTGTGTACCTGCAATTAAAATGCAAAACTATTGGAAAGGGACTCATTATAGCAGGTTATTACAATTAATATCTTTGTAAGAAAAAATGGCAGACTTTCCGTTGCTGAATAAATTGAAAAGACTCAATCTCTCAATCTCTGCACTTGCTAGTAGATACGAATTTGAGGTCCTCATGAAGTTATGTGAATTATACCTAGATCATAACAAAGATTTCAAAAAAACTATGTGATGATTTTGATCAAGTAAATGTTGATGATGTACCCTTGGATCAAATTGCTGAATCACACACTTCGAAAGGAGTTTCATAATGTTTTTTATCAAATAAAATTAAAAGAGACTGAAAATAGCTGAGCTAATGCTGAAAACAAGACTTCAAATTTCATAAAACCTCAGATCTCCATACATTCTCTGGTGATAGGTGATATGAATCAATGGAGTGCCTTCAAAAGTGTATTTGAGGCAGCTGTTCACAACTGTAAAGATTTTTCTGATGATGAAAAATATTATCTACATGTTCCCTACCTACGTGGCGATGCCTTGTGTTTGGTACGGAATTTTGCTGATACAAATGATTCTCACCAGAACGCCTACAAAAGTTTGCATGAGAGATATAATAATAAACGCTATCAAGCCTATGCACTTTTCAGTAAGATTATACCAACTTCCAACCTAGAGGCAATCTAATGGAGGTACTAAAGAACTACACGATTGACTTAAGTTCTGCTAAGCAATCCTTATTCAGTTTGAGATTGAATCACGCTGATTTTCTGATAACAATGATCTGTTTACAGAAACTGGCCAGCACAGTGAGGGCTAAGTTTGAAAATTCCTTAGGTGCCGATGACTTACCTGCATTTGACAATCTCATGAAATTTATTTCCAACCAGGAAAAATCTCTGGTAGTAACCGCAATCAATGAGGTGAGTGATCAATTTTTCATGCAAGCCAGTTGCATCCCACCACCCGCAATGCATTTCAAGGATGAAGCTGAACTGCACCTGACCAAACCAACATTCTCTGCAGTTCAATCTGGGAAAAATCTTAATAACCTCTGCGTTCTGTGCAACATTCCGCACCAGCTATACAAGTGTGAGCGTTTCCAGACTGAGCCTATCAAGAAAAGATTCGAAACTGTAGAACAACACAGAAGGTGTTTTGCCTGTCTTGGGTCTCATATCAAGGCAAATTGCAGCTCTTTGTCATCATGTTGCTTTTGTAAGTCTATTCATCATCACTCCTTATTTTGTAACAGCAATAGTGACGGCCCGCAATCTTTTCTAGCAACTGAACGCCACACCATGGCAGCCCGACTACCGGTATATGGCCTTAAGAGAAAACACCGTTCGTCATGTGCCCTCATCTGTCTTTAAACCACCATCGGCCCCACCTCACACTATTTAATCGCCACCACCGCGAGTGAGTAATGCCTGTTACACAATTTCCAGCAGCTCTACCAACGTGATTGCTAAGTAATTTGTTATTGCGCCCACCTCGGTGGCCGGTGGCCGTAACATCAACAAGATGATATGAGTTGAAATATCAATTTGCAGTTTCCACCATTTATTTTCTCTTAGAACTCTGTATCGAAATCATCTATTACATGCCACCTTCTCATTTTGAAAAATGAAATTGGATTCATATGAGGGTTAAAGATATTGAAGTGACGGAAGGCTGATATTTGCAGAGTAATTTTTCATTTCAAATAGAATTCCCAGTGGAACCCAAAGTTAGTAGACAGAAGGTTGGTCACTCATCTATAGTATTTTAGTTGAAATGCAATTGGAGTGGGGGAACTGCAGCCGTGACGTAGGCTGTAGTACAGAGTAGGCAAAATATCGCATTCTTGAAAATCATACGGTGACCTATAGTCAAGTTATATAACACAAACATTTTCTGACATGCAAGCTTTCTGTTTCTGCCTTACAATAATTATCAAAACATTTAAATAATACAAGCATTTTTCCATATAAAAGCAAAAACCCCCACCTCCTAACTTTCCTTTTCAAATCCTCAAGGTTTCTTCATCTTCTAGGTCGTGTTTATATTTTGTAGTTTGGCTATACATCAGCTTGTGAAATTCGGGGATGAGATATTTTGGTTCTCGTAGAACATGTGCTCAATACCAGCATGTGTTCAGTGCATTATTCATATGAACGAAATTTATCGGAATCGGTTTATCGGTTTATTGCAATGCATTAATTTTTCAATATTTTTCATGCGTTAATCTGGAATTATAATAGTATAACGTTGTCTACTAACGCTTTTCCAGCTTATTAACTTTTTCGTGTCACGTTTTTAGATTCTTGAAAAACTTTCAACTTCATTTTATTCATACAAGTTGAATGAACTTGGAATATTTAACAACATCATTAGAATCGGTGATTCATTCGCTAAAGTATGGAACATTTTCAAGTTTTAGGTCAATCTTGAGGGCAATAAACAACGATTTATTTGAAGATACAGTGAATAAACTGTATGCTCAGTGTGGTTACTCAATCACATTTTTACTACACGTGACGTCATGCTGGCGTTCCCCCCTCCACTTCGAATCTCACACCTGTGAGTGATCAACCTTCTGTCTACTAACGTTGAGTGAAACCTACTGACAAATTATTCTTGTAAGAGAATTACTCAGATGTTTTCATCATCTCTGTATAAATAAAAAAAATAGTGTGACACACTCACACAACTTTCCTTGCCATTATGAAAATTTATCACCTGACACTAGTGTTCACGCGCATCTCAAGTCTTCTATTCAAAGATCTAAGCCAGCTGGTGACAGGACAATAATGCTGGATACACACGAAGTCTGCTATCTCTTCATAGTGAATGATTTAATCAACAGTTGCCAACAGTTTGCAATTGAAATAATAACATTTTCTCGAATTTTGAGCTTATTTTAAATTTTAGGTTAAAATGTTACTGTTATTAATTGTAGGGATTTTTATGCTCCCTGTTTAGATATACTGGACAAACTTCAATATTTAGGACTAATTGGTTTGATAGCAACAAACTTTTCTCATTTGCCAAAAATTTGTTTATGTGGACATGACCAGTTTTGATGTTATATCTTTCAATTGTATTTCTATATTTGATTGTAATTCCGAAAATTATATTTGTGCATATAGAGTATTAATTATTTCATATAGCATACCAATAAATGTCAGTGCTCCTTATAAATGCCTTCCCTGTGAATACCTGGTCCAACTGTTGCCTGACTGGAAATATGCAGGAAAGGAAAAAGAGCTTTAGAAATGTTCTGGATAATTCAACAGCAGTCACAATCTCTTATTGGTAAAATTTATTTTCCATTCAATCACATTTATTTATATTTATGAGATATCTTCTTATGCTATATTCTCTCTATGACCATATTTATACTGGCATTGAGACTAGCTTTTTACGGCCACTATTTCCACTAGTTTGAATAATGGTCATCTATACTATAATAGAGGGAAGAACTGGCTTATACATGTACGGGATAGGACAATTGTTTGACTCATCATCACGTCTGAACTACTGGACTGATTAATTTGAAATTTTGCATATAGATTCTTAATTAACAGTGGATGGTTATAGGCTTATTTTCAATTCTTCAAGATTCACATCAAGTTTTCAGTTTGTCAAGTTCTTAACCTGACCCTTGCAGGGTTATCTGCTAGTGATGAGTAATTAATGCATAACTTATCAGTTCTGAATAAAAAGTCCAGATATTGTCCAGCCACAGAATCATCGACGAATGAGATAGCATTTTCGATTGTTACACCATTATCAATCTCTGTTAAACTTAAACTTAAAGTACAGATTAGCTAACATCTATACTAGCATCCAATTCAATCATCACTCAAGCATGACATCCCAAGCATCAGCTGGATGCTTTCAGCCAAACAGAGCCCTTCTCTTTGACCCTAGTCACATGCAATCCAGTATTTTATGCTAGCAGTCTCTTCAGGCTGATAAGTCCTCGTGTGCCTGAGTGCCACTCCTTGCCTGTCTTGTACATCCTTGCACTGATTGAGGGGTCGCCAAATTTTGCCTTTCGGGCGACTGGCCACCCTTGAACATTCGTTTCTGGAGTTTCACTCATCTCTGGTCTCCTGGAATTTTTCTTTTTGCCACTCCGAGACTTTGCAGGGTCGATCACTTCATCTCTCTCAAGAAGTTTTGCCTGAATGGCCGCCCTTCTTTGGGCAATGGTGAAGTTTGGACTCTCCATGCGCAAACTGCTTGGTTGCTCTATTGCATCTTCAGGAATTCCTGCAGATTATCGCTTGACTGGACTTCTAAGAAGCTCATCCTCCATTTCCAGTTGGAATGGCGTGATTGAGCTTGAATCATCCATGTTGTGATCAGTGGAAGCCTTCTCAATGTTGGTAGCCTCTACATAAGAGTGCAAAGGAACCTCCTGTGTTCCTGAAGCACTCATTTCAGATTGAGGAACTTGCCCTGATGGGGCAGATCCTGATGGGTTTGAAGGCAAGGCAACTTCTGGAGTTGCCTTGGCGCTTGGTTGATTCATGTGGCTCACACGAACAGCTTGGGAAGTGGAGTCCACCTTGACAGAGCCCACATGTTCAGGCAAGGCTGTATACTACAGGCACCATGAGAAACACCATATAAAATCACCACCCATCAGCACGGTTCACATCACACCTTGGGTTGGCCTAAGAAGAATATGGCCAGGAAAGGCAGACAGATAAAAAAAGAAAGAACGAATTGCACACAGCTGAGTCAATGGGAAAGTGTCATTCCAGCAATGAAAACTTCAAAAGCATATTAGGATGGAGAAGAAGGGTTTTGGAAGAAGGGCTTTGGAAAGAGGGTCCCTTCCAGTCGCCTTCTACGACAAGCAGGGATACTGTGATTGTATTATGGTTTTCAACAAGTTCTTGAGTCTAAAGTTCAATTCAAAGCTCCCTCAGGCCACACCACAGGGGGCGCAGGGGGCGAGCACCGCTATTGGTGGAGGTAGTAACCTATCTTGGTGAACATCTGCGATTGGCCTATCTAAGTATCAGTGGCCAGTCTAAGTATCAATATACTGCTGCTCTCTACTTTTAATTTTAGTCTATAGTAATGGTGTATCAACCGAAACAGGTATCTCGTTTTTCAATAAGTCTGTGGTTGGACAATATCCAGTCTTTCTATTCGATATGGACGATTAACACAATGTCACCTCCAGAACTACAAGAAATCATACCTAAGTGATCATTGAAAATGGATCTTGGTTGTGTGGCAGCTAAGTTCTTCAAACGGTTGTATTGTTCTTTAGTCACCATGCCATCTCTGTCAGCATCCATGATTAGGAATACAGCTGTAAAAAATGTTTGATCAAACTATACATCATTAAATAAAAAGATACATTATCAATAATATTCCAAAAAAAATGGCAAAGAAACGGCTGTTGAAAGTTTGGCCTACTGTTTGTTAAGTGTAATTCACTTGAAACTGTCACACGTTGTCACTACGTATCACAGTTTTTGTCACAGTCCAGTCGAGCCCCACACACACACACACACACACACACACACACACACACACACACATCGATTTTTGTCCCTATGATATTTTTCCGTCCTTATGAATTCTAGCAGATGACAGACATCATTTTGGAGTTACATCCTTCTAGCAGAACACAGCCTATCAGCTGACATTTGTTCAACATGCTATTTCCATTGTTGGTGATATGTATTGCAACTCTCTCATTCATGAAGAATCTCTGTATGTAGGGAGCTTCCTTCAAGAAAGCGCTTTAGGGAGCTTCCTCCATCTATAGTCAGGTCCACGTTATAATGGCAGTGTTTGATCAACATTGGTATTGCTATCATTCAACAATAGCGCTATCTCTTTCTCGCTTTGCTCTGTTGCCATATCGTCTTTTAACAATGTGAAATCTAAAAACAAAATACTTTATCTGAATAATTATGAAATAAATTATTGAAAAATATAATTTCTCTCCTAATGAAATATCAATGATTATTTTAAATGAGAATGAACAGTTACTATTAATTATACATTAATAAACCTATATCAGCTATTGTCTATAAAAGGCGTTGACAAGATAGAGGTTTGGCAACGTTGTTCTCCTATCTTTCTCCAAAGCCATTATAACGTGAACCTCATGTAGAATATTAGAATAATATAAATATCAAGATTGAGTATTTAACGTGTGTAATCTTCATCAAGTAATTCCAAATCAACAAACTATATAATGTTATAACTAATTTATATCGTATGTGTTTTGCATAACATCTGGTATGCTACCTCACTACAGAGAATCTGAATCGATGTTTTTGTACCACGAGAACAATACTTTTCCTTTATGCCATTTCAAAGTCACAGAGGCAAAGCTAAAGGATGTGTACTGTAAGCTACTTGGATTAAGTGTGATTAGATATAATTTGACTTGCCCATTCGACGTGAACTTGGTTTAGCCGTTGATGTTGACACTCTTGCTCGTTTTCGTGATGGTTCCTCCTGGGCTGGAGGAGATCTCCGTTGTTGTGACCACTGTTGTGGTGGCAGTGAACTCGGTTGTTGTTGTTGTTGTGATAGATAAGACTGTTGTGGTTGTTGTGACCACCCTTGTTGTTGTTGTGACCACCCTTGTTGTTGTGGTGGATACGACTGCTGTGGTTGTTGTGACCACCCTTGTTGTTGTTGTGGATAAGACTGCTGTTGTTGTTGCTGCTGTTGTTGCTGCTGTTGCCACTGTACTTGTGTTGGTGGATACCACGGTTGTGGTGGTGGATACAACGGTTGTTGTGGTGCATATAACTGTTGATGTTGTGGTGGATATGACTGTTGATGTTGTGGTGGATATGACTGTTGATGCTCTGGTGACCTCAGTCGTTGTGGTGACCTCGGTTTTGGTGATGATGACGATCCTTGTGCTGCTGTTGTCTCCCACGGATTCATTTGTGGAGAGGATGGAGATGCAAAGTATTCTCCATAATCTATTGGAGAGTCAGGAGGTGAATAATATGCACACTGAATACCCTGTAATCAAATAAGCTTGTCTCAATAATCTTCTTTTATCAATTCAATGATGCACAATCATGTTTTCAAAATTATTTGATGGAGAATCAAAAGGCGCAGCCCCAAAAACTGTTCCTCCCCGGAATTTTGATTCATTAAAATAGTCCACAAAATAAATTATGTCACCTCCACTTTATAAAAGTTTGTCTAATTTTCTGACCAAACACTTGAAAAAATGAATTTTGAATTTAAAAAGTTTGAAATCTGATTATAATTATGAAGGAAGGAATAATTGACTTATACATGTATGGGATAGGAAATACATCATCGATGCATTAATTACACTTATTAACTAAGATTAAATTTACAATTTCACTTTTAATGTGATTTTTTGTTTGAAAATAGTTTTCTTGATTTCAAACTTCATAAAATAGAAACTCAGGAAGTGAAAATGCAAATTTTTAGTGAGAAAACATGAAGAACCCAATATATTATAACCTGTAAACTTGAGGGTTGATAGGAAATGGCATTGGGTAATACGGCAAGGCAGAACATCCAAAAGGATTCCTCTCTTTCGATAAAAACCATAAGAATGAATAAATAAATCAACTAATATGATGAATCAATGCTCCTCAATCAAGGCTTCAAGGAATCAAGCCTTCTCAATTTACTGAGCATGAATCAAATTCGAATCCGAATTCAAATTCATTTATTTATTGAGTCATTTAGAATTACACAAATTTCAGAGAAGTATCACAGGCTTACGCCCGAAACACGGTAAGTCACAAAAATGACGAAATTAATTAATGTTCACGAACAGAGAACTTGAAAAACTTAAAACTTTAACTTTGTTGTAGTTCAGGCACTGTGTTACTTGTAAATATTTGAAAAAAACACTTTTGTTGGAGTATTGAGGAATGCATTTTACTCCTGAAGAAGCTGCTCATCAGAGCTCCTCTTCAAGAGTGAAATGCATTCCTAAATACTCCAAGAATGTAAGTGTTTTTTTAATATTTACAAGTAACACAGTGTCTGTACTACAACAGAGTTATTATATAGTATTTCGTCATGGAAAGCAACATCAATAAAAACTCTAATAATTGAGTACTTGACGAAATTTAATAACCAATTAAATACTTCACATATATATCTTTTATTCAAAAAAATTAATTAGTATTCCAAGATTTTCCAACTTACAACCAATAGACCGCTGAAGAGCAATAGTTTGACCGGAATCATAATTATTAATTCTCCAACTGCAAAACAGAAAGACTAGTATGATAACAGCTATATTATCTAAGGTATCTTGAAAAGGTTTTGAAATAGTATAGTTTCAGGAAATTCAACTGCTATGAATTGAATGAATATTCTTTGATCTTGCAGATAAAGAAATGTATATGTATATATTCATTATTATTATATCAATATACAGAGTGAGTCATATGTATGGGAAGGGAACCCTTCAATAAATTGAAGACTGTTGTAGATATGATATTGTTACTTTCAGGATAAGTTATTGGTCAAATACTCTTCCTTTTGACATACAACTGAATTTCAACCCCTCATAAGGGGGTGACTTAGGGGTTGCAACTAGAATATTCTAAATGTGGGTATCCATTGTGTGGTCACCAGGACAAAACAGTAATGATAGACAGTTGTCGACAGTAATCGTCTTGAGTTTACGAAAATCGGCTAGTAATTTGTAATAAGGAATATAGGGTGTTTGGACATGGCTTGAGTTAACAGTGAAATTTGCAACGTAAATGCCCTATACCATGGGATATTTCTCACGCTATCTTTTCTCTTGGTTCAACTTCCAATTGGCCCTATTATAAAAACTATATGGTAATATAGTTGAGAAGCCTAAAGAAAAAGAAAATAGTGACTCACCCTTATCCCTTAAGGCAACACTTGACAAAGAAACTTCAGCAATTACTGACAATATTGTAGTACTGCCACCACAGTAACTGTATCGACTATCCTCCATACGTTGTCTATTTCATATTCCTATGAGACTTCTATTTCGTTCTCTAGCCTCAACCAATCGCAGCAACACACGACAGATTCAAATTGCATAAATTAAAAATTGCTCATTCAATCGCAGTATTACACGACATATCAAATGGGATGATGACAAACTGGGCTGACGACAAACTGAGCTACCGCCAAAGCTGCACGCCGACAAACTGGGCTGCATTTCTTAGAGTGCAAGTTTGGCGGTCCATGCAACGACAAACCTGCACTCCTCAGATTCTGTTACCAGGCGACAAATTTGCACGCCGTCAAACTGGGCTGCATTCATCAGAGTGCAAGTTTGGTGGAGCATACAACGACAAACTGGGCTGGAAAACCAGCCAAGTTTGTCGTCTGCCTTCTTTGTCGCCAGCCCAGTTTGCCGCGGTCCCAGGACAATGAAAAACTGTGCCATGCAAGTTTGGCGGTGCATACAACGACAAACTTGCACTCCACAGATTTTATCACCCGGCGACAAAGTTGCACTCCAACAAACTGGGCTGCATTCCTTAGAGTGCAAGTTTGGCGGCGCATGCAACAACAAACTGGCACTCCTCAGATTTTGTCATCAGGTGATAAAGTTGCATGCCGTCAAACTTGGCTGCATTCCTTAGAGTCAATTTCAGAAAATTCCTGATGTCAATTTCAAATTATAATAATTTTTTCATACTCCTGCACTCTCAACTTACAAGTAACAAGACATTCACTGGTAAAGGCAAATTTACACAATGCCAGTCGGCTTGCCAGTTGAGGTAGCCAGTCACTGAATGCCAACAACTGGCACTGTGTAAACGGCTCACGCCAGTAACTGAAGCAGGCAGCAAGCCAAGGACGCGCCAGCGAATATTTTTGTTTTACTGGCGCGCCAGCTTCCTCCGCTACCGTGTAACCTCAGTGGCACCAGCCGACAGGCACTGTGTAAACAGCAACAGTCGCTCAACTTGTTCCAGTAGCCACGTGTAGAGAGAGTACCCGCTTAAAGCTGGCATGCAAGTAGCTGCTTGCCAGTCAATATCCAAACTGGCATGCCAGCCACTGGCATCGTGTAAATCAGCCTTTACTGTCAACAAATGAGCTATTCGAAGAAATATACAAATATTCTAGCTGACTAAGGCCCAAATGCAAGTATACTCGGTTTAAACCAAGATACCTAGAATAGAAGGTACTGGCCACGCGCATCTCGATCTTTCAATGATCAGAGTCAGATGATTGGTGTGACGTCATTGTTGCTCTCAATAAATCGATTCTTCCTATCTTTTCAATGTCAAATTGAGCAACTTTGTAAGAATTTTTCTAAAAAATTAAACAACTTTCAAGTTCCATCAACATCTTATACGATTAAAACAATATTATTTATCTTCAATTTTTCTAGAAATTTAATACTTCAGGACGGCTGGATCTTTCAGAATGATCGATTCTGTAAGAGCCTGCACGTCGAATACCTGTTGCTCTCTTATTGAAAATTAACATGCTTTCCCTGGCTCTTTTGTAATTCAATTACTCAATGCTAATGAATTTGATGAATCGATCATTGAATAAGGAATTAAAAACGAGAAAACATTGATTGTACCATAATATTATTTCTCTCACAATCCTTTATCTTGTCTGTGTACTGTATATTATAATATGTAGAATCAATAGAACATCTTGCTCAACCCCTTAGGAGGAGGATCACTTTTTTCAGAAAAATTATGGCTTTCACATACTTGATCAGGAAATAGTTTTCTGGTTGAATCTCTTCAATTGGAAACTACAACAAAATATAAGGGTGAATATGATACATTAAAGCATGCATACCGTATGGGGAATTCTCAATAATTGAGAGCTGTATTGAATACTTGCTCTGGTATTGTGAAACACATAATTCACATTTATTATTTATGAGAGGAATTCTTGAATAATACTACTTGTTCTCTTATTGTAAAACTCTCATTCTTTATTATTTATTTGTGAAGAGGAAAATCAACTCTTCATGATCCAATAATTATGTATTTTTCCCTTCTTGTGTATCGTAGTTGAGAAGTTGATATTGTGGTAATTATTCATATTAAATGAAATTCACTTTTCTTAGACAATTTCCTAGTCTTTTCCATTCAATTACCTATTCAATAAAAATGAATCATCAATTGAAAAGTATAGGCTACATATGAATATGAATTCATACTATAAGTATCTTACTAATAAAATTTATAATTCTATAAGACAAGTGATTGGTTGAATGCCTGTTTGAAAGACTACGAAAGGATGACAACCTCTTCAACCAACTCGGAGGGCATTTCTATTCTAGAAATTAAACTCTCATGCACTCAAAACACTATAATGTGTCGTAAACTCCAATTCCTTTCAATCTCCACATTATTTCCCTATAATCAGAGAGAATAGTTTGGGCATATTTTGAGATATTTTTTTCAAATTGCAATTTATTCAGTTAAAAATGCATTCATGATGTGAGTGTTATACTATCACCCCATACTCTCTCTTGTTCCATGATGTCGGTGAGACTTGAAAGTTATGTACTTTTGTAGAAAAAGACTTACAAAGTTGCTCGAGAAAAAAAAGAAGATAAATATTGTATATGACCGTAACACACAACTATCATCAGGTTAAAGTATGTGGATATGTGTATATCATTTTTCCCCTGCATTTTTAAGAGTGCACTCCTAAAGAATTAAAGATGTTGAAACGGCAAGATGTTCTACTGATTCTATATAATATACAGTAGGCTAAACAGACAAAACATCAAGGATTTTGAGAAAAATTATATTATACTTCAATTAATGTTTTCATATTTTTAATTTCTTATTCAATGATCGATTCATCAGATCCATTAGCATTGAGTAATGGAATTACAAAAGAGCCAGGGAAAGCATGTTAATTTTCAATAAGAGAGCAACAGGTATTCGATGTGCAGGCTCTTACAAAATCGATCATTTAGAAAGATCCAGCCGTCCAAGAGTATTGAATTCCTAGGAAAATTGAAGATAAATATTGTATAAATCGTAGGGAATGTCGATGAGACTTGAAATTTACGTACTTTTTGAGAAAAAAACTTACAAAGTTGCTCAAGTTAACATTGAAAAGATAGGAAGACTAGACTTTTAGAGCATCAATAACGCCACACCGTCCAGCTGGTTTGGATTTGTTACTGCGCATCTTTTCGTGGCTACTATCTTGTATTCTAGGTACATTGGTTTGAACGGATAAAATAATGTCAGGTGTTCGTTTAAACCCCATATGAAACACATTGTGATTAATGCAACCATATCTACAATTAAACACTTGTCAGCTGTGCTGAAAAAGAAGTTCTATTTTTATGGCTCTAAATTTTGTAAAATTACGTGAAAATATTTCAATTGATAGTGATTTGAGTGTGATATTTTTGTTTTCTATCCAGTTTCTCAACCTTCAAAATACAAAACTCTTAGTTTCTTGAATTTGAGTGTAAAAGGACTAAATTTCAGAAAAGTGGAATCATAACCTCATTTCGGACTTTTAAAATAATATTATCCAAATTTGGTAGAGAAATAGTACAAGGAGTATCCTTAGTTTTTCTCTCCCAATCAGTGCTTTATTGTAAAAATAATAATAATAATAATAAATAAACGTGGCTTTTAGCCCTAAATGATGAATCACAACAAATGTCTTTTCACCTTTCAACGACTTTGGCTTTGAGTAAGAAGTAAGAACTCGCTGACGCTCGTTCAGTAATCAGCTGTGGGTAACGTTGTACAAAAACGTTTCATTTGTCTGTTCTAATTTGCATCCTACAATTTTTGTGCAATTGACTATACTGATTTTCTATAAATAAGTATTCAAGTAACCCTGACAGAATACCTTATTATTCTACTGTTATTAAAAAGATTAGATTAGACTTGAACCTATTCACAGAATGGCACAAAAGTCACTGATGGTCAGTTGGTTAGAAGATGAAAACAATTACTGCAATTCATAGTACAATCGCTTCCCGGTGGTTTGGAACCCACCTAAAACTTTAGGTATACAGTTCATCTCTATATTGATATATTCATCTCTCATTATCATTCACCTCATTAACCACGCACAAGCCAAGAGCTAATGTCAGCATCACCTTCAGCAGAAAAAAAATAAATAAAAAGTCTGCTGTGGCGCACTCACACAGCTTTCCTTGCTGTTATGAAAATTGATCACCTGTCGGTAGTGTTCACGCGTATCTCAAGTCTACTATTAGGAGATTTGAGCCAGCTGGTGACAGGACAATAGCTCTGGAGACACACGAGGTCTGCTATCCCTTCATAGTGAATGATTTAATAGAATCAACAGTTTGCAATTATTATTGAATAATCACATTTTCTCGAACTTCGAGCTTTTTTTCAATTTTAGGCGGAAATGTTACTGAACATTAAATGTAGAGATTTTCATTCTCAACCTTTTCCACTTGGAATTTTTTGTTTGAATTGTATCTGAAGTCTGACACAATTGGGAATCTAAAATCAAACTTTGCATAGATGGGGCGGTGCTACTGACATTTTTACAGATAGGAGACATGTGGCAGTTGAAAGAGCTTATCAATGACTATATCAGGTATAAATTTGATCAAAAGTGTTGGAGCGGTTTTCGAGAAAATCGTGAAAAACCCAGTTTTTGACATCATTTTTGCCATTTCAGCCACCATCTTGAATCTCATTTGATTGAAATTGTTCGTGTCGGATCCTTATATTGTAAGGACCTTGAGTTCCGAATTTCAAGTCATTCCGTTTATTGGGAGGCGAGATATCGTGTACACACACACACACACACACACACACACACACACACACACACACACACACACACACACACACACACACACACACACACACACACACACACACACACATAAAGACCTATACCCCCAATAACTACTTTTTTGGACTCAGGGGACCTTGAAACGTATAGAAATTTAGAAACTGGGGTACCTTAATTTTTTCGGGAAGCAATACTTTCCTTACCTATAGTAATAGGGCAAGGAAAGTAAAAATTACAGTCCGAGTCCTGTAGCTTTGCCTATCGGCGGAGGGCCACGTTGCTTTTGAAAAGATACAAAAGAGAATCTGTTGCTTATGAAAAGATACTTTTTCAAAAATGCTCCATGTTTTTAAACGGCTAGTATTGTAGTCTAGTGGCTCTCTGCCAATAGGCAAAGATACAGGGGACCCGGACTGTACCTATGCTAACAGATTTATAATACATCTTGCTGCATTCTATATCTATTACATGAGTTGGTCCTTCTTGAAGACGATCCAGGTTGACGAATTTGATTCGCGATTATTAAAATGAATGTTCTCCAAAAGAATGAAAACAGTCCCAAAATTCCAGGGTTGGTGGGTGTGAAGCCGCCCTTTGGCGTATCAGAAAATAACAGATTCAGCACCCCAGAATACATAGAATCGACAAGATAAATTACTTCGGTGCTGCTTCCTGAAAACGACAATCATTTGACTGGACTGGAAGAAAAATGATTGGAGGACATGCCCTACATTCACTAGAAGATTTTTCTCTAGTCAAGGACTTTGATTCAAATTGGTTTCCACACAGGAAAAAAGTGTTTATAGTCTCAGTGTCGGTTGCACAAAAAGCGGTTGAATTTTAATCGTAATTAATTTCATGAGAACCAATCAGAGAAGGCTTTTTCGAGTTTTTTCGAGGAATTTTAATCGTGATCAATTTCACGAGAAACAATCAGAGAACCCTATTCTCGAAAAAGCCTTCTCTGATTGTTTCTCGTGAAATTGATCACGATTAAAATTCAACCGGCTTTTGTGCGACCGGGTATCTTACTATTGACGAACTGAAAGAATACAGACATTCTGTACTCTCAATTTTGGTTGTGTTACCACATACACTATGCCATAGAGTACGTAATGTTACACAATAGTATCCCAGAAATACTTCAAAGATGTATTCTTCTTCTTCTTCTTCTTCTTCTTCTTCTCCGCCCATTGTGCCGTTTTCACGGCGTTGGGATGTTGCCTCGGACCCACCTCCTCCATTGGTCCCTATCCAAAGCTATTCTCATGGTCTTGCCTCTAGCTGCTGCAATCCGTGAAACGTTTTCCTCCCAACTTACTCGCGGTCTTCCTATCGGTCTTTTACCTTGCGCCCTGGCCTCCATGAATTGACGAGGCTTTCTTTCTTGAGGCATTCTCACAAAATGACCATACCAGGAGAGCGTTCTCTCTTCAACTATAGTTGTCTCTATAGATTTAACTTTCAGCTCCTCCCTAATACAGTCATTCCTCACTCTATCCCTTCTAGTTTTGCCTACTATTCTTCTCAGACATTTCATCTGCACTGCATTTATTTGACTTTTTTCGCTTTTATTTAAGGTCCAGCTTTCGCTTCCATAGAGGAGGATGGGCTCCATGATTGAGACATAGACTCTAGCTTTAACTTCTCTACTCACTTCAGCCTTCCCAAAAATACCTCTGCTGAGTTCAAAGATGTATTAATAAAGACAAAGAGCAATGTGAAGATAGAAAATAATTGTAATCACTGTTTGTAATAAAAATAATCTATAATTTAATAAAGCAAAGAATATTGGATTATACAAGTATGGTATGGGAAATTCACGAATGACGCATCATCACGTCTGAACTACTCAACCATTTAACTTGAAATTTTGTATAAGATTCTTAATTTATTGAGGATGGTCATAGGTCTATTTTGAAATTTTAGAGAGTTCAGTGAGTCAAGTTTTTATTCAATTAGAATTGAATGCCCCGTGCCCCTTATGGAGTAACCCCTTATTGAGTAACCCGTGCCCCTTATGGAGTAACCCCTTATTGAGTAACCCGTGCCCCTTATGGAGCACGGGTTACCTGCTGGTTTCAAATTAAATTGCTAGTCTTGTTTCAACCAACTGTCCACTTTCTTTTGTGCCACTCTGTATTCATGGATAAAGGTCAGTGGAAAACAAAACAGGTAACTTAATTAAATTTTTTATTCATTCATTTTTTTACTTCTCACAGGTGGTTCTGGTTTGCATCCTCGGATCAACCTCAACATCATTAACCAAATATCACCCTGGCATCGTTAAATCTATTCATCAAAGCTGAAAAAAAAAATTAGTCAATGACAATGTGTTATCCCTACAGGCTACCTGGCAACATAATATTGATGTTGATGCAATATACAAATTGAGTTACTTCTCATCTATTATTTGAAGTGTAAACATTGAAAAGGATTTTCTATTCAATCATGGCTTATCAAATTTTCATATTATGTTCAATTACAATATCTACAATGACTGTAGACTGTGATGTATTTTATAGGACTGATTTTTGGGGGTACCAAGCTTCCCTTGTATTTACTGAGACTGTGTATGGAAATTTGGAAGTAGGGGTGCATAGTCAATGATATGTGCATATGTGAATTATTATAGTCCAGTCAAAGAAAGATTATAGAGGAAAAAGTTTTCAACTCAATTTTTGACCCAGCAGTTCTTTCATGGATAGTTAGGGGGTGAACATATCAAAAGTCCTGTGCTTAGTGGATGGGGGTGGTTTGAAAGTACCATATTTTGCTCTTTTGCATAATTATATCTCAAACTATATGCGTCTTTTAGACATTTTTATTGAATACAAAATTAAAGTTCACAAATTGGCCTACAAGTTTTATCTGTAACATTATTCCATATCTTTCATAGTTTTCTAGATATGAGATCTCGAAGGTGTCACATTTTTAAGAAAACCCCTTATGGCTACAATTTTTTCATATTTTTGCCCTTATAACTGTTTGATCATTGCTTGAAAAAAGCTTATTCTGAACTTATAGAGAATTATATTCTCTCCAATCCAATGTATTAACTAAAATATCAATATCTCATTATTAGTCCAGTCAAATGGTCGTTTTTCAGGAAAAAGCAACGAAATAGTTTTTCTCAACGGTCTCGAAAACTTTTTTGAGAAAAAGCATTCAGTGAAAAATTTTAGATAATGAAATTTCCAATAAATTGAGTGGTCGCACAGGACTCTGAAATTTTTGGTTCAGGAGCTACGAATTTTCAAAAAAATGATTTTTCAAAATTATACGAATCTACCACTTTTACCCTATACAACTCTGAGTACTATCAAGTAATAATGGGGAACTACATATCATATACTTATACAGATACAAAACACAAATGAATATCATCAATTATGGCCTTCAATTACTAATATACTATTCTAAAAGTGATAGATTCCTATATAAATTTTGAAAAAATAAATTTTTTGAGAATTTGTAGCTCCAGAACCAAAAATGGTAGAGTCCTGCGAGACCACTCAAATTATTGGAAATTTTATTCTATTCAATTTTGTCACGAATGATTTTTCTCGAGTAACTCAAAGTTTTCGAGATTGAATGGGATAATTGAAAAAAATCAAAATTTTGGGCGTATTCGGGAGTCTCGGGGGTGAAGCCGTCCTCTGACATGTCAGATAATTCAAGATTCGAATTCAGCGCTCCAAAATACTGGACTGGACTAAAGGCGGTGGGAGGGGGTTATAGGGGTATTTTCACTGTTAAATATGTTTTTTTTTTCAATACACATTCAATAATGTTAAATGAACCTTGTAATATAATATGAGCCGGAATATTATTTCTTTTGTCAATTATAATGAAAAATTCATATTCCGGCTGTAGGACATGATTGTCTATTTCCGGGTGTATTCCCCTCCCCCCACTACTAAATTTGAAAATTCCCAAGGAATTCTGTTCAGATTTAATTGTTCTCTTACTTGATGTGTGGTTTTTCATCATTACTAGAAAAAGATTCAAGCTGTATAGGGTGAAAGTGGTGAGTTTGCATAATTTTGAAAAACCCTAAAAAAATACACCTTTTTTGAAAATTCGTAGCTCCAGAACCAAAAATGGTAGAGTCCTGTGCGACCACTGAATTTATTGGAAGTTTCATTCTCTTCAATTTTGTTAAGAATGATTTTTCTTGAGAAACTCAAGGTTTTCGAGATTGAAAATTGAAAAAAGTCCGAAATTTTGGGGGCTTTGCGAGTGAAGCCGCCCTCTGGCGTGTCAGCAAATTTCAGATTCGAGCTCAGCGCCCCAGAATACATATAGAACCGTTGTGAAAAATTCTTTCGGGGCTGTTTCCTGAAAAACGACCATTTGACTGGACTATATTCTACGCATTTCCCTACGATTGTGGCAGCAGTTATAGTGTTGAGTGTAGACTCTTCAGTTTAACAATAATAGATCAATTGACAAGTAAGTTTGGTGGGTGTTTAGAACACAATATTTGACATCGCAGCTTTGTTTGGACTTGTTGGAGGGAAAATATATCAAAAGTCCTAATCTCTACCCCTTGTGATCAAGGATAAGAGTGGTTTAAAAGTTGCATTTTTTTCATTTCTGGCTCAAGTTAGGTTTACACTATGTAGTAGTGCTTTATAGTTCTGCTACATGTTCAAAAAGTGACACTGAAGATCTGCTATATAGCAGTTTTAAGCCTATTTTCTCAGCTATATAGCAGAAATTGAGCTATCCAAAGTTTTCGGTAAACATCGAAGAGAATTAGAGCTACATGTAGCTCTGCTATATATGTCAATTTTTGTCTATAGCAGAGCTAGATGTAGCTGCTCTGTCCTTGAAGGAAGGCTGCCGCAACTGTTCACTGCTGTTTGCAGCTGTTTGGTGCCTCCTGGATTTACACCTGATCACCTGATATACTGTACTCATTTGTTGTCAGAGTGGTGGTAGTCTACTGCGCATTACAAGCATTTCTTTCTGATTTATAATTATATTATTGTGCAAAAATTGATAGTGAATTTGACTGGAATAGAGACAATATTATAAAGTTAGTTGAACTATTCAGGGTTACCCTGTGCTATGGGACGCTAAAAGTGCTGATTTTGAAAAATAGAAATAGAAAACATGAAATTTGATGCAAGGAAGGTCCCCAGATACAAGAAATCTTGAAGTAATTGACAATTTTTCACGGGCAGGTATTGCATCTCTGAAAGAGGTATCTTTTTTTGAAATGTTGTGTCCAACTGCATCGAGTAAATATTCAAAATCACCTTTTGTCAGGCGAAGAAAGTTTTTGAAACTATCATCACAACGAATTTCATAAGTCAAATCGTCTCTATCAACCTCATTTAGGTCTTTCAAAAGGTCACTACCAATGTATAGTTTTCTAGCCTGACAAAATTATCCAAAATCTTCTTTCTCTTCTCTGTGTTGAAAATATCAAAGTAGCTGCGGCGAAAGCAGCGACTGCTGCAAGAACTACCTTCTTCTTCGGCATCTGGCTGGGAACTGAACAGTGATTTTTACTCCAAACATCTTGCAGAGCTACATATAGCTCTGCTAAATAAAATTAGCGTTAAAATCTACTTATGGCAGAGCTATATGTAGCTGACAGAGCTATATGTAGCTCAAATTTTATATAGCTCTGCTATATAGCAGAGCTATATAGCTCTCCAGCTAAACGTAGTTTTACACTCATGTATCATGAAAACAATGCCTTCAGCGACATGACTAACTGACCAAAAATAAAGCTAGATGAAATTCCTATACCTACAAGCCTTGTTCAGTAGAGTTCTGTGATATACTCTTCTGTTTTCAAGATATTTAATCTTAAAAGTGTAGAATCCAAAACTGCTATGGGATAACAATTGATTGGGGGCATAAACTAGTGAAATAATACATCAAAATGAAAAGAATTAAATGCACTACAACACAACGTTCAGTAGTATTTTCTTTGATGCATTGTTCTTGATTAATGAGCCCGGAAGGTGCAAAGAGTTGGATGAAAAACTGTTTTTTCCAAGTTTTTACACTTTCGAGAGTGAATATCTGAAAAATTGAAGTAGATATCTCAAGACTCCACTGTACAAAACTTGAAGAAAATTTATGTAGAAAAACTGTTTTTACACATTCAAGAGTGAATATCTGGAAAACTGAAGTAGATATCACAAAACTCCACTGTACAAAACTTGAAGGAAATTTATGTAGAAAAGGATAACGCTATCCCATTTGTTGAATGATTAACAAAGAAAGCAACACCAATGTTAATCAAATACTGCCACTGTAAGTCTTATACGTGGACCTTACCTCAGTTTATGAACTCTAGCAATAAGTTATACGTTTCAAAGCTTCATTCTAAAGTAAATTTTGCTAGTCGAATGAGTTTTACATATACTCACTGTAGGTTGTAATTGTTTCATGCAACATATTATTGTGATAATAAAAGAGTTCTTTTGATTTGGTCTCTGAGACTCCGAAAAGCTCTTGAATATCCTTTTCTCTGTATTTTTTTTCTGGTAATGTGTCCGCAATTTCTATTAGATCTACAACCAACCTGCAAGAATGAAAAATTATTATAAAATTTGTTGAATATTGTATGGATATTTAAATGAGCGTTAGCGAGTTCTCACTTTTGATTTACTGAAGGCCAAAGTCGTTATCCGTCTGTTTGTGTGTTCTACAATAATTTTTATCCATTCATAACTCTACCTTCATTGATATATCAATTTATGCGGTTTCCGCCATTTATTTTCTCTTGGAACTCTGTATTGAAATCATGTATCACATGACCACCTTCTCATTAAAAAAAAAAATAATTTGGATTAATATGATGGTCAAAGATATTGAAGCGACAGAAAACTACCAATATTTGAAGAGTAATTTTTATTTCAAAAAGGATCCCCAATGAGAAATATTCAGATGTTTTCATAATTTTTATAAACTATGTACCTGTAATTGAAAGTTGCGGGTTTCAAAGATTACAATACAACAGTTCTTGAGCGAGTTCTCTAACAAAGGGGGTCACTAGTGTAGAACTTTTCATAATTTATTGGGGAACACTGATTTTACTGTCATAATTGCATTCATTCATTTTACTTACATTGCTGAAGATTAAGTGTAGAAATCAACACGCATCTTCAGCTGATGTAGGCTATTCGTCACTGGCTAAATGTGAGGCCTATGTTGGAGTGATGCAAAGTTAGTAGACAGAAGGTTGGTCACGCATCTATAGTATATTCGTTGAAATGCAATTATTGGAGTGGGGGAACTGCAGCCGTGACGTAGGCTGTAGTACAGAGTAGACAGAATATCGCATTCTTGAGAATCATATGGTGTCGTATAGTCAAATTATATAACACAAACATTTTGTGACATGCAAGCTTTCTGTTTCTGCTTTACAATAATTATTAAAACATTTGAATAATACAAGCATTTTGTCATATAAAAGCAAAAACCCCACCTTCTAACCTTCCCTTTCAAA
The DNA here is from genome assembly GCF_014356525.2 of Nilaparvata lugens. NCBI lineage: Eukaryota > Metazoa > Arthropoda > Insecta > Hemiptera > Delphacidae > Nilaparvata > Nilaparvata lugens. The sequence continues at coordinate 32,062,635 of NC_052515.1, read as the reverse complement.
CCCTTAAGGTTTCTTCATCTTCTAAGTCGTGTTTATATTTTGTAGTCACACACACACACACACACACACACACACACACACACACACACACACACACACACACACACACACACACACACACACACACACACCACACACACACACACACCAAATCGGTATAACGGTATATAGATATTCGGTATATAGATAACGGTATACCAAACGGTATATAGATCAACACATAGTCCATAGATCAACACTTTGTATCACCAAGCCGCGCCTCCTCTGATTTCAAAATTAGCTTAGTGTACAGCTGGTAACTTGATGCTATTATTCATAATTTATTATCATTCCAATTGATAATTTTAATGGATTTCATTCATATGGATAATTTTCCAACTGCAGAATAAATAATCTACTAAAAATCAATTAATTCCAAACACCGAAGACAGCACAATTATTCGAAACAAAGCAATGTCTTCAGAGCATGTAAGTCTTTAACCTGAGGCCGCACTGCTAGATGATTACACACAGAACAGTCATTTTGTTGTAGAATAAAATACATGGGCGGTTATGGAGCAGCACACACTCTTGTCTACTATCTACCGACGGCTGTTGGATGACGCAATGATTATAACAGCTGATTTCTTTTTCTGTGTGTGGCTAGCTCACAAATCTTCTTCCATAAGGATTACATGTAAACTTTGAAGGACCGATGGTAAGAGTCCTGAAGTCGGATTATAAATTTGATAGGCCATAAACCTGGTCCTGAACATAAAGAACACAACTAAAAAAAAAATCATCAGATTCGGTGCACACATAAAAAAGTTATTGAATGTCAAAATTTGAGGCGATTTTTATTCATATAGATTATCATTGGGGAAAATGCACTTGATCCACACTAATTTTTTGACTGAATTTAATCTACAGAAATAATGAATAAAATTAATTTAGTTGAGTTGTTCTTTTTTCAATGCGGATTATGCCTGTATGAGCTTCTTGCTTGTGCATCGGTGAATTGATGATAGATAATCAAACAAAACGATCTGGAGAGGTAGGGAAGGATAGCGGTATCTGCTTTGTCGAATGAAGGACAAGGATAGCAACACAAATGTTGATCAAATACTGCTATTATAACGTGGACCTCACTATAGTATGAGTTTAAAGTAGCCTCAGATCCCTCAGCTAACTCACAAAATCAAAAATTGTAGGCTATTTCTATATCTGATTGTACTGTAATTGGAAAAAGAATCACATTTGTGCATATCCTATACTATTAAACGAGCAATTTCTGTTTTTATGTTAAGTTTAGATGTTTATTTTTTTTTATATCTGTATGTGACCGGATCTTGAAAACGGCTCCAACGATTCTCACGAAATTTGGAACAAAGTAGGTTTATGATATGAAGATTCGATTGCACTAGGTCTCAACCCTGGAATAACTCGCTGGAGGACATTAAAAGGATTAACACGTCCTTGGAAAAAAACTGGGAATTTTGTCGTCTGTCGATACTGTAATGGAAGAGAGTGAACGAGTGCATGTGTGGGATCATCCAGCTGATCTCTCAAGAAGAAAAATTCAGCAAGAATAACTTATTTTCGTTTATTTCTCTTTTCTTTTGAAAAACATGTTTACTTCGGGAAGTCCAAAATAGTAACTGGATGCTGTTAGTGTAGAATAGTACATAGTTTACTAACAAACATTGTAGCAAACATAGTACATCATTCTATATAGAACTCATAGTATATCTATTTGTAATTGATGATTTGTTTGTTTTTGGAGTGTGAATAAATTGTTATTTTGATAAGTGATAGTAGCTTAATCTAGATTTTGATTTGGACTGTAGTATACATTTGAAAAGGGACAGCTTTGGGCATAAGCCTGTTGTGCCTCCTCATATAACTATAAAAATAATTATTGTACAACTGAGAAAATGGATACAGTGAATAAATATAAACTATAAATTCAATCTTTCCTTTCAAATTTTCTATGCTTTAAAGCCGCGTTTACACCAAAGTTATTAACAAAATGTTTATTTCTCTGTCCTTATTGATTCTATTAGATTGAACATAACTCATCATACACATGATGAGCATATGTTGTCAAGTGAACATGTGTTTGTCAAGTTCCGTTCAATTTAATAGAATCTATTTGGACAGAAAAATAATCATCTTGTTAATAACTTTGGTGTAAACGCAGTTTTACACTCCAGAGTAAAGCTCGGTCTCCCGATATTAGAGTATTATTTAATAGGCCTATACAATACCTAGGAATATCAGCGCTCGTTATATATTGTTTTCCTCGGAATGCCTGCGCCAAAGCTACCCTGACTGAAAATATGCAGAAAAGGTAAAAGAGCTTTAGAAATGTTCTGGATAATTCAACAGCAGTCACAATCTGTTATTTGTAAAATTCATTTTCCATTCAATCATATTTATATCTATTCATGAGATATCTTCTAATGCTATATTTTTCTCTATGAATATATTTATACTGACACTGAGACTAGCTTCTTACAGCCACTATTTCCACTAGCTTGAATAATGGTCATATATAGCTGTTTAATATAATGAAAGAAAGAACTGTCTTATACACGTATAGGATAGGAGAATAATTATGTTTGACGCATCATCACGTCTGCTCTGAACTACTGGACTGATTAACTTGAAATTTTGCATATGGATTCTTAATTAAACCGAGGGTAGTTATAAGCCTATTTTCAATTCTCCAAGATTTCATTACGTAAAGTTTTCAGTTTGTAAAGTTCTTAACCAGACTGTTCAGGGTTATCTGCTAGTAATGAATGATCTTATAATGAACTTATCAGTTATGGATAAAAAGTACAGATATTGTCCAGTCACAGACTTATTGAAAAACGAGTTACCAGTTTCGGTTGTTACAACATTATCAATAATTGATAACTAAATGATAACCAATTGATAACCTAACCTGACCCAACCTAACCTAACCTAACCTAACCTAACCTAACCTAAACTATCCTACTATTTCTAGTGAACTTAAATTTAAATTACAGTGTAGCAGTATTCATACTAATGATCAAGCACCGCTATTATATCATGTTTGAAGGGACGGATTCAAGGATCCAAATGTTTAAAGAACCTCACAGATCAACCGGAGCTTACTGTGTGTCCCAAGTACATTAGTTAGGCAAACCAATACTTGTGTCCTTAACAAGATCCAGGAGTTTTTCCCTATACTAACATCTCATTCATCACCTGGCTGCTTGCAGCCAAACAGAGCCCTTTTCTTCGCCCCTAGTCTTTTGCAATCCAGTGTGATATGTTTGGCAGTCTCTTCAGACTGATTGGTTCTATTGAGTGCCACTCCTAGCCTTTCTTGTAGGTCCTTGTGCTGAATGAGTTGCCAAATTGCCTCTCCAGCGCCCGGCGACTGGCCACCCTCGACCCACATTTGTGCCTGGAGTTTCACTCATCTCTGGTCTCCTGGGGTTTTCCATTTCACCCCCCCCCCCCCGAAACTTTGCAGGCTCGAGAGTTTTATCTCTCTCAAGAAGTTTCGCCTGAATGGTCGCCCTTCCTCGAGCAGAGGTGAAGTTTGTTCTCTCCACCTGCAAATTGCATTCTCAGGAATTCCTGCAGATTATCGCTTCACTGGACTTCTGAGAAGCTCATCTTTCATTTCCAGTTCGGATAGTGTGATTGATCTTAAGTCATCCATGTCGTGATCAGTGGAAACCTTCTCAATGTTGATAGTCTCTACATAAGAGTGCTACGGAACCTCCTGTGTTCCTGAAGCACCTATTTCAGATTGAGGAACCTGCCCTGATGGGGCAGATCCCGATGGGTTTGAAGACAATGCAACTTTTGGAGTTGCCTTGGGGTTTGGTTTGGCTTCCACGAATAGCTAGGGAAGTGGAGTCAACCCAGACAAGGCTTAATACTACAGGAGGGCGCCTCTTGTGTTGCCTTCTGTGGCCAGTCTAAGTATCAATACTGCTGCTCTCTACTTTTAGTTTTAGTCTATGATAATGGTGTAGAAGCCAAAACAGGTATCTCGTTATTCAATAAGTCTGCGGTTGGACAATATCCAGTCTTTCCATTCGGTATGGATGATTAATCACATCACAGTCACATGCAAAACTACTCAGTAAACTTACTGTTGACATAATTGAAAATGGATCTTTCATGTGTGTTAGCTAAGGCCAACAATCGGGCGTATTCTTCTATAGTCACTCTGTCATCTCTGTTAGCATCCATGATTAAGAATACACCTGTGAAAAATGTTCAATCAAATTATAGTTAAATATATAGAAAATAATAGAAAAAAACATTATCAATAATATCCAATAAAATGGAGAAGAAACGAGTTTGTAAAGTGTAATTCACTTAAAACTGTCTGAATTCATCATAACTAACCTCAACATGTTCCCCAATCAACCAATGCTAAAAGTTTAAAGTGAATATCACCATTAGGCCTATCACAGTTTTTGTCAACTAGATATTTTGCTGTCTTTTCGAATAATTTACCGAGCGAAGTGAGGTCTAAGATTCAAGTCGACGGTTTTGCATTTCTCTTCATGTTTAAATGTTTTTATGTTGTGCATTTACGGCGAAACGCAGCAATAGATTTTCATGAAATTTGACAGGTATGTTCCTTTCTAAATTGTGCAGTGACATATATACAAGTTTTTTTTTGGAAATTTTGAGTTTCAAGCATGATATAAAAGAAAAGGAAGCCTCCTTCATCAGCCAATATTAGAGTAAAAATCAGACTATAGAATTATTCATCATAAATCAGCTGTAAAGTGGATTATAAATTGCATGCCATAACGCATGAAAATCAATATCTCTAAGTCACTTGGTGAAAAATCAGCTGCTGTGTGGACTATTAATTGCATGCCTTATTGAATCCAATTTTCATGCATAATAGCTTACCCGGCGAACTTCGTACCGCCAAAAAGTCAATGTATCTCATGTCACAATTGACTTTATTTGGTTAATCATGAAATTTATCTCACAATAAATATTTCTATTCACATCTCAATACGGACTTTCTATGTGCTTAAAACTACCGTTTTAATACCAGTAAACAATTTTATCACAGAGTGACGTGTTCATCACAGCTGGTTAGTTCATATGCTGAATCATAGACAGGATCACAACATGATCTTGAATCATGATGATCTACCCGTTCGACGTTAGCCTCTTGGCCAAGTCTATAGGGAACAAACAAACTAACACACAAACAAACATTCATTTTCATTATAGAGATTGAATCAACTATTGATTGCATGCGATAACGCATGCAATTAATAACTAGAATAACATAGTATTGTCTCTCGACCTTTCTCTGCCTTGAACTCAGGCTGTCCTGTTGCCAGTATGTCTTGAAGGAGATTATATTTTGATTTTAGCATTTTTATACACCAACCCGAACAGCCAATAGCCGTTTCCACACCGATATCTTGTCGACATGACATACAGACAGGATATACTCTGATGGACAGTATAAGAGGAGGCTGTGGTTTATAACAGTAGATGTACTGTTCACAGAACATTTTATTGCATCAAGTCCAGGTCATGCAGTGTTCCGATCCCACTCATTTGGGTTGTGATTGGACAGGTCTCTTGACGAGTATGGGTCCTGTAGCTTTGCCGAAAATGTATCTTTTCATAAGCAACAGATGTTCTTTTGTTTCTTCTCAAAAGCAACAACGTGTTGAATCCGAAAAGATACACAAGGAGCTCCAATGTATCTTTTCATAAGCAACAGATGCTCTTTTGCATCTTCTCAAAAGCAACGTGCTGCATCTGAAAAGATACACAAGGAGAATTTTGTAGTTACTCCTCATTACCACAACACAGCTTATCAGCTGACATTTGTTCAACATGCTCTTCCAATTATTGATGATACATGCTGCAACTCTCCCATTTATGGAGAATGTCTGTGTATAGGGAGCTTCCTCCATCTAGGGACTCTGAAGCTTGATGTTTTTGTAAAGCTGTAGATATTACCCTGTGAACCATACCTTGCCCATATGCCGTTTCAAAGTCACAGAGACCACAAACTAGAAGGAAATCTTGAATCTTCGATCTTCTCTTTCAACTCTGTGCAGAGGCAAAGCTAAAGGATGCATACTGTACTTGAATTGAGTTTGATTAGATTTAATTTAACTTGCTCATGTGTCGTCCTTTTGCTGTTGACACTTTTCGTCGCTTTCGTGATGGGTCCTCCTGTTCCAGTTGTTGTATCCTCTGTTGTCGTTGAAGCTGGAGTTGTCGAAGCCTCTGTTGTTGCTGCTGTTGTTGTTGCTGCTGTTGTTGCTGCTGTTGTTGTTGCTGCTGTTGTTGCTGCTGTTGTTGTTGCTGCTGTTGTTGCTGCTGTTGTTGTTGCTGCTGTTGTTGCTGCTGTTGCCACTGTACTTGTGTTGGTGGATGCCACGGTTGTGGTGGTGGATACCACGGTTGTTGTGGTGCATATAACTGTTGATGTTGTGGTGGATATGACTGTTGATGTTGTGGTGTATATGACTGTTGATGTTCTGGTGACCTCGGTCGTTGTGGTGACCTCGGTTTTGGTGATGATGACGATCCTTGTGCTGCTGTTGTTTCCCACGGATTCATTCGTGGAGAGGATGGAGATGCAAAGTATTCTCCATAATCTATTGGAGAGTCGGGAGGTGAATAATATGCACACTGAATAACCTGTAATCAAATAAGCTTGTCTCAATAATCTTCTTTTATCAATTCAATGATGCACAATCATGTTTTCAAAATTATTTGATGGAGAATCAAAAGGCACAGCCCCAAAAACTGTTCCTCTCCGGAATTTTGACTCATTAAAATAGTCCACGAAATAAATTATGTTACCTTCATTTTATAAAAGTTTGTATGATTTTCTGACCAAACACTTGAAACAATAAATTTTGAATTTTGAAAGTTTGAAATCTGATTATAATAGAAGGAATAATTGACTTATACATGTATGGGATAGGAAATACATGATTGATGCATTAATTCCACTTATTAACTAAGATTGATTCACAATTTCACTTTTAATGTGATTTCACTTTCCTTGCCCTATTACCAAGGTAAGGAAAGTATTGCTTTCCAAAAAAAATTAAGGTACCCCAATTTCTGAATTTCCATACGTTTCAAGGTCCCCTGAGTCCAAAAAAGTGGTTTTTGGGTGTTTGTGTGTGTGTGTGTGTGTGTGTGTGTGGTGTGTGTGTGTGTGTGTGTGTGTGTGTGTGTGTGTGTATGTGCGTCTGTGTATACGATATCTCATCTCCCAATCAACGGAATGACTTGAAATTAGGAACTTGAGGTCCTTACACTATAAGGATCCGACACAAAAAATTTCGATCAAATGCAATTCAAGATGGCGGCTCAAATGGTGAAAATGTTGTCAAAAACAGGGTTTTTCGCGATTTTCTCGAGAAAGGCTCCAACAATTTTGATCAAATTTATATTTAAAATAGTCATTGATAAGCTCTATTTTTCTGCCACAAGTCTCATATCCGTAAAAACTCCAGGAGTGCCACCCCATCTATGCAAAATTTGATTTTAGATTTCCAATTCAGATACAATTGAAAGAAAAAAAGTTCTAATGGAAAAGATTGAGCATGAAAATCTCTACAATTAATGTTCAGTAACATTTTAATTTAAATTTGAAAATGAGCTGTACATTCGAGAAAATGAGATTATTCTATTGCAAATTATTGTTGATTCTATTAAATCATTCACTATGAAGAGATAGCAGACCTCGTGTGTCTCCAGCGTTATTGCCCTGTCATCATCTGGCTCAAATCTTTGAATAGTAGACTTGAGATGCGCTGTAACACTAGCATCAGGTGATAAATTTTCATAACGGCAAGGAAAGTTGTGTGAGTGCGCCACACCAGATTTTTTTGTTTGAAAATAGTTTTCTCGTTTTCAAACTTCATAAAATAGAAATTCAGGGAGTATAAATGCAATTTTTTTGTGAGAAAACATGAACCCAATATGAAACCTGTAAACTCGAGTGTTGATAAGAAATGTCATTGGTCAATATGGAAAGGCAGAACATCCAAAAGGATCTCTCTGCAGATAAAAGCAATAAGAATAAATAAATAAATTAATTAATTAACTAATATGAGGAATCAATGCTCCTCAATCAAGGCTTCAAGGAATCAATGCTCCTCAATCAAGGCTTCAAGGAATCGATGCTCCTCAATCAAGGCTTCAAGGAATCAATGCTCCTCAATCAAGGCTTCAAGGAATCAATGCTCCTCAATAGAGGCTTCAAGGAATCAAAGCTCCTTAATCAAGGCTTCAAGGAATTGATGCTCCTCAATCAAGACTTCAAGGAATCAATGCTCCTCAATCAAGGCTTCAAGGAATCAATGCTCCTCGATCAAGGCTTCAAGGAATCAAAGCTCCTCAATCAATGCTTCAAGGAATCAATGCTCCTCAATCAAGGCTTCAAGGAATCAATGATCCTCAATCAAGGCTTCAAGGAATCAATGCTCCTTAATCAAGGCTTCAAGGAATAAATGCTCCTCAATCAAGGCTTCAAGGAATCAATGCTCCTCAATCAAGGCTTCAAGGAATCAATGCTCCTCGATCAAGGCTTCAAGGGATCAAAGCTCCTCAATCAAGGCTTCAAGGAATCAATGCTCCTCAATCAAGGCTTCAAGGAATCAATGCTCCTCAATCAAGGCTTCAAGGAATCAATGCTCCTCAATCAAGGCTTCAAAGAATCAAGGCTTCAAGGAAACAAGGTTTCTTTACTGAGCATGGATCAAATTCGAATCCGAATTCAAACTCATTTATTTATTGAATCATTTAGAATTACACAAATTTTAGAGAAGTATCACAGGCTTACGTCCGAAACACGGTAAGTTACAAAAATGACAAAATGTTCACGAACAGAAAACTTGAGAAACTTAAAACTTCAATTTTGTTGTAGTTCCGACACTGTGTTACTTGAAAATATTTGAAAAAACACTTACTTTTCTTGGAGTAGTGAGGAATGCATTTCACTCTTGAGGAGGCTCATCAGAGCTCCTCTTCAAGAGTGAAATGCATTCCTAAGTACTCCAAGAAAAGTAAGTGTTTTTTTCAAATATTTACAAGTAACACAGTGTCTGTACTACAACAGAGTTATTATAATATAGTGTTTCGTCATGAAAAGCAACATCAAAAATCTGGTGTGGTACACTCACACAACTTCCCTTGCTCATTGATCTATAAGCCTCATTCTTAAACATGGATAATCTAGGGGAATAACATTATGCCGATTGGCGGCTAAATAATTTTATTAAAACTACGATTATATTATTGTTATTGTTTTCAGAGTACATCTTCCTTTGTTTGAATCATGAAATTTGAGGATTTTTTAAAAGTTGTCGAAACAGCTGTTCTACAAATAAAATATTGACATGTGTTCTTTTGAATAAACTGCTCTACCTACCTACCTGACGCATGAGAAGGAGGTTACAAAGTAAATTTCTCAGGGATGGGGTGGACCCCCTGGTGTTAGTTTCCCAGGCAGGAGACTCATGTCATTTAATAGAGCTGATAAATACCTATACAGGGTATGAATTTGAAAAAAATCGGTCAAGTCATTTTTGAGAAAATCGAGTTAGAAATTTAACAAAATTCATTCTTATCAGCAATATTACGGAGCTCCTGCAATTTTCCCAAAAATGAGACTTATGTCAGTTGATAGGGCTTATAAATAGCTATCTAGGGTATAAAATTTAAGAAAATCGTTAGAGCCGTTTTCGAGAAAACCGTGAAAAATATGGTTTTTAGCCATTATCCGCCATTTTGAATTGAATTATATTGAATTTCTTATTGTCGGATCCTCATGGTATAAGGATCTTAAGTTTAAAATGTCAAGTCAATTGGTTAATTAGGAATGGAGTTATCGTGTTCACAGACATACACACATACACACACACACACACACACACACACACACACACACACACACCACACACACACACACACCACACACACACACACACACACACACTGGAACAAGGTAACAAACGGGGAGGTGAGAAATGAACATACATTGCGGGGAGGCTGATTTACACACATTTACACACATGTTGGAGACTTAATTTTTGTTTTAGAAAGTATATTAATATGTGTTCAATACAGTTGTAACTTTTTTTTTCTGTTAACTTGAAAAAAAAATTACGCATTAAACCTACAAAAAGGGGAGAAATGTGTGTACACTTTCACTGAACAAACCGAGGAGAAATGTGTGTACACTTCCACTGCACAAAGCGGGGAGAAATGGTGTGTACACTTCAAACCCACATTCCGGGGAGGAATTGTGTGTTTAGTTTAACTTACAAAGCGGGGACAAAACCGGTTCTTAACACAAGTTCTGGCTGCAACACTTATTTCGATATTTACTATTCTATACAATATCGTATGGGTCTTCGAAAGCCAGTTACATGCACGTTGATTTTTGTACGATTGTTTTTTGCCATCCTTATGAATTCGAATAAGTGCAACTTGTCAAACATCATCTGTTTGATCTAATAGAATTTTATAAGGACGGTAAAAAATCGATGTGTATGTAACTGGCTTTTACTAAACAGGCTTCACGAATTACAATACGATAATAGGATAGTTGATACAATACATGGTTTTAATTCAGATTCATTCATTGATAGCAATAAAAGGAGATTCCGGTGTCGATAGCATCGAAGTCGCCAGGCTGGTCTGGATCATTTATGAATTTCTCAGTATGCAGTATCCACTCAGCAGCTCTTATACAAACACAAACATTAGTTTCGTTTTACTTGGAATAGTGAGACATTATTTCATTATGTCCATTATTACAATAGATCAATTCAGATCCAGTTAGCTGTTAGAGTAATATAATGTAATTACATTCTATACTCACTGTTCAGATCAGCACAATGTTTATAGCCTACTGTATGCATATTTATACTGTGTAATAGATTTTATTGATTGTTGCAAAGATGTTAAGTCAATGATTCAACAGGAAATCCATGGTAATATTCAACGATTTCAACCTAATGAATTAGATTGTTGTATGACAAAATTGAAATCCCGACAACGTAAATAATTCAGTGAAGTTAACTGTACAAGGTTACTTTTTCTCGTATTTTATTGAGTGATAAGGGGAGATGATTTCTGATTCCATATTTGGATTCAACCTTTTGAAGTTTGAAACTTTCAAAGCTGGAATTTTTTTTTCAAACTAGAACTTTTAGGGCCGGTTTCCGAGCTCAGGATTTAGCTAAGTCCCAGACTCTAAACAGCAATAGTCAGAAAATTGGCTTTCCAAAAGGTCAGCTTTTATAATAGAAGTCTTAGTTTTTATTTTCTCATTTCTATAATTGGAAACGTTTTTCCTTGACGGAATTAGACATTCCTGAATTATTCAAAATAGCTGAAACTTTACACTATTTTCTCTTTATTTTATTTTGTGTTCAATTTTCTAGTTTTTCGAGATTTAATTCAAACGTGACTATGACAATGACTGCGACTACGCCCCGTCTTGGAAAACCAAATTTCTGACTCCAGCTGTTTGAAGTCTTGGACTCAGCTAAATCCCGAGCTCGGAAACCGGCCCCTAATGTTTTAAAATGTTCATGTTTGAACTTTTCAAGAGTGTTTAAAAGCTTCTAAAAACCTTTACCTGTGAGGCAGAAGTATTATTATCTTAGTAGGTACATTTTTACTAAACATAACTTTATGACAATGTAAAAGCTATATTAAAAACTGCTGTAACTCCCTTGTTTTTGGGTATTTTCGAAAATGGGACTTACGTTTTAAAAAATTTGGGGTCGCTGAATCCAAATCCGAATACTTTGAGAAAAGTAATGAGTCATACTCTGAGCATACGCGTCTGAAATTTGAGATCCCCTTGTGAAAGCCTTCGAGCTGTGAAATATGAAATGATCTGAATTATGATCTTCAGGAGACGGGATTCTGCCGTGTGAAACTAGCCTAAGAAAAACACGATGGCCTTGTTCACTCCCCCCACCATGACTTCTCAGTAGCTTGACCCTAACATTTACATGATCCTAGAAAGTAGTCTACACCTATGTTCACAGAATAATTCAGAATAATGTATCCTATTTGAAAGAGTGGATGCATGCAAAAAAAAACAACTTTCAAAGATCCATGTTCATCAAGCCTTCTGTTAACTGCAAGAGATATTCTGTATCTTTGTGAGTATCTTTGGGAGGCTCCTTTTCCTCTTATATTATCTTTGAAATGCAACATTTTGAAAAACTTCGTATATATGTCGACGCGCAATTTAAAAAGGAACATATCTGTTAAATTTCATGGAAATATATTGCCGTATATCGCTGTGAATGCGCAACATATAAACATAAAGAGAAATGCACAGCCGTCGACATGAATCTTAGACCTCACTTCGCTCAGTCAATTATATACAGTGATGTCGGAGTAATGAGGGATTCCTTCTCTTTTCATATTATCCTTAAAATGCAAAATTTGAAAAAAACCTTGTGTTTTAATACATCGACGCGCAGTTGAAAAAGGAATATTTCTGCCAAATCTCATAGAATTCTATCAACGCGTTACATACATACATACAGACAGACAGACAGACAAAAGAAAATCTGAGTTAAAACATAGACCTCTGCCCAACATAATATACCTCCACCAATAACATCACTCAAATCATTCAAAAATAGTGTGAATAGCAACGGGGAGAATACGCATCCCTGTTTTAATCCATTTCTGGTTTCAAAGTATTCTGTTAAGTTACCCTCCACGCCATGCCATACAGGAGACTTCGTATTTCTATATAGACTCCTCAACATCGCAATAAATTTAGTCGACACTCCCAATTCACTCAGTTTAAAAAATAAAGCCTCTCTGTCCACACTATCGTAGCCCAAAAAGAAACAGTACAACTTCTTTGTAGGTCTATTCAACGATTACTATATTGAATAGAACAAAAATATTATCAGTAGCCGAATAACCTCTCCGAAAGCCACACTGATTCTCTTTAATAATCTTTTCTCTTTCCTCCCACAACTGCAACCTTCTCAGTAAAATAAATGAAAATACTTTAGCGACAGCATTTATAAAAGATATGGCTCTATAATTATTCACTTCATTGGTATCACCTTTTTTATGCAATGGAAATATAATTGAACGTGGAAACCCTGTTGGTATCTGTCCACCTCTGACGATGGCATTGGAAAAAGTCAAAATAATCTCTTTGTAATTTTTTGACGCATTCTTGTAAAACTCAGCAGGAACTCTGTTATCACCTGGAGCCTTATTGTTGCGCATTGTCTTGAAGGCACTTTCCAATTTATTCATATCTATGTCTTTGTCAAGAGTTTGATCTTCAACATTCCTCGCCGCATAATATGTGACTACCCCGCAAACTGATCAAAACACTCGTCTGAAGTTTTCAACCCAATCCTCAGCACTCACAGTTCCCGAAATCTTGAACTCTCTACACTTGAATTTCTTTATCAGAGCCCACAAATCACTGGAATCCTTGACTCTTCTGAATTGTTCTTTTATATCGCTGTAATACGCTTGCCTTTTACTCTTACATAGCAGTTTGTATCCCTTTACTACCTTCATATAATTTTCTCTCACCTGCTCCGAATTTGATTTTCTAAACACATTCAATAGGCTGAACACTCGCTTTCTCATAACCGCACACTCTTTGTCGAACCACTTTTCTCTCCATCCTTCTCTCTTTCTATCAGGTTGGGGCACATAATTTGCAGCTCTATATACAAGATTATTTAATACTTCATAAGTCTCTTCACTACTCTCGGAAAGACCATTTATTTCTCTACAAGCATTGGTGAGTTTAGATATATATTCATTCTTCCTCGCTTCCTTCCATTTCAACTTCGGTAAGAGTGGTAAAATTGTGCTCTCTCTTTCTAGAGTATCAACCGTGATTAGCGTAGCTTCAATTGGGAAATGGTCAGATAAAAATTCTGGCACAATAGAAAATTTTCCAACTATTTGCGCTAATTCGACAGCCATGCAACATAGATCTATTACGGAAGCCCCTCTGCCTATAAAAGTAAAGTCTCCCCACCTATCTCCACTTATCCTTCTATTCATAATGATGAAATTAAAAACCTCACAGAGCTCCAATATTTTCTTAATTTTCATATTAATCACCTCATCCTTTGACTCTTGCTTATTACTCAGTGCATTTCCCAATTCTATTACATCTGTTAATTCCGACATGCCCTGTCCATTTCCTATTCTACCGTTAAAATCTCCAATTAAAATCATATTATTTCTATTATGCTCTTGCACTATCATAAACTCCCATAATGTATTGAATTCTCTCTCCCATTCCATGTCTCCTCCACCACTCAGGTAAATTGGAACTATATAATATTCATCCCGTTGTCCTGCATTCATGTGAATAACTTTCCTCTCAAGCGCATCGATTACCTTACAAAAACTCTCTATTCTTTCACTAATTTCTATTAACTTTCCTCCCTTTGCTCTACCTCAGTTTGATTCTCCAACTGCGAATTCCCAGTATAAATTGTAATCTGGAAAACAGTTTTCAAAATACAATTGCTTTCCTCTTTCAACAAACGTCTCCAATAGTACAAAAACATCATAATTACAAATAAAATTATATACTTGAACAATCTTACCACTTAATCCAGCCACATTGTACGCTACTATACTCAACTGTCCCTTCTCACACGGACTGACGGCGTTATCTATGCGGTTGCGGTCTTCGTCCTCGCCGCCTCGCTCCTCCTCATCACACATGCTCCCGCTCACGGCCCGCATCACACTCTCATCGAACATGCTCCCGATCTTCTGCAGCCCATCCTCTCCCTCCGAGACCAGTCCATTCTCCTCATCCAGCGTGAAAACCCGACTATTCACGATTAAACGATCCACTTCAACCGATACTCTCCTCTCACTCCCGGAACTTGTTTCTTCAACTCGCCAAGCACCCGGAAAAGCTTTGATCGTCGTTTTCTTGTGTCGAAAGCAAAGTCTTTATGAATCACAAACTGTGTACCCTTCAGCTTCCTACTGTTTCTCGTGATGAAATGGATGTCCTGATCGTCCGGAAAATGCGCAATGATTGGCCCGTTATCTATTTTCTTGCCCAATGCATGTGCTCGATTAACCCAGGTACCTGCTCGTGCCCCCAAATGACTCACACAAAAGTCTCTGACAGTTCTCACGTAATCCACTGTTGCACATTCATATTTCAGCCCGCGAAAAAGTATATTGTTCCTTTATTCCTTCTCGATCTATTTTCAAAATTTTCCATCTTCCTGATTATGAGATTATTCTGAATTTTTTGAGCAACAATTTGATTTCTTAACTGTTAATTCTCGACAGAGAGTTTATTCACTTTTTCAATTAGACCATTTAAATCCACCTTTGTAGCTAGCAGCGCGAGTTTTTCATCCATAGCCTTACTAAACCGCTTTTCAAAACGGTCAAATAGTGATTCAATAAAGTCTGAGTTCACATTACCGGAAGCTTTAACACTTGGGTCTGGAGCACGCTTTTTCTGTTCCATCTCTTCGAGCTCAGGCGAACTTTTAGCACGAGGACTCTTCTTAGCACTATCGTCCGGTGAAAAGTATTGTTAGATACTGTTCTTATTCATTCAGCTTCGAATATTTCGATTCACTTGAAAACAATTTCACAAATAAATAACAAATTGATAATTCAATTTATTACGAAAGAACGTTCTAGGTTAAACATGCACTAAATGAACCGATTAAGCACGACCCGTCCGGAAACTTGAAATAAGAGAGCAAAACAATTCTGCGACCGCTCCGTTCAACAGCTCACTATCAACTCCTAATTTGAGAACATACGATTTGAAATCGAAAAGTTGTCAGTTTTAATTGGGGAATGATTTTAAAAAACCAATACTTTTATTTTCCATAACTGTACTCATAAAAAATATATGATAATATATTTTATATTCAAATGAACGTTTAGTTTTTAAATAAAAAAATATTTTTGAGCCCCAAAATTCATTGGAGAGTTACCGAATTGCTTGATCAAGAGATTCAATTGATTGATGATAAAGTTCAATTGCGCCGTGAACATAGAGAATTTGATCTTCATCAAGTTCAAATGTTTGGAGACAAAAGTCGTGTTGCCAATACATACATAGAAATGATTCTCATTAATCATTCGTGAACAGTACAGGGGAAATAATTGAGGAGTTGGGTGGAAAAACGACCTGAGTCAAAAAATCAAGTTTTGTGTAAATTGAGTTTGAAATATTTAGTACACATCTTCATTATTTCTTCAGAATGCAATATTCTTGCAAGTATTTGAACTTATTGATCTTTTTATACTATTTTCAATGCTATTATTCATAATTAGCCAGTAATTCAAGGCTAACTGATAATAATTGATATAAGGTGTGTTGTCTCAGGTCGTTTTTCCATAACCCTGGTTGTTACATGTTCAGAGGTTCAATAAAATGATGAAAAACCCGTATCAAGAGTAGTGATAATGATAATATATTGCTCATGATATTGGATAATTAATAAGTAGGTAATAAAGATCTAAAAAATGTCATTTAGAAGTGAACAATTGAAGATGATATTTTCTTCTTGAACACGTTTCTTCCCATAATCAAGACTCTGGAATGTTACATGGTACTGTTCTGATTTTCGGGAAATTCATACACCCAATGCTTTCAGCATCGGATTCTTCTTCAGGAGCGTCTTCTTCATTATTTTCATCATCTAGAGGATTGTTGGTTCCCTTGGATGTATTAATGATCTTCTTATACCATTCATGTGGTAGAGAGTTAGTTGGGAGGATATTTTTAATATTCTTTCCGAAGAATGGACATTAATATGTCCAAAGCTCCGCCAATTTATGTAGATGCATTACAATATAATCTTGTATAGTTATTCCAAATTGCTTTTTCCATATCATATACAGTTCAATAATTATTTTCTTAGTCTATATTATGTAAATTCATCTATAATTTTGCTGTATTGTAAGCTATTGTATATGAGTGTATAAGCCAGTATATACTGTAATCTACATAAGTACAAGTAATCTACAAAGTACTCAATCAATCAATCAATCAATCAGCTTCTTCTTTTGTAAGAAAACAAAATAAGGATTTCACTGGCTGCTGGCTCACAGCTTGTCAGCTGAATAATTTCAGGTTTGCCACACAAACAAAAAATTTTCACAACTCAATCATTTTTCAAGATACAACAACATTTTATGTACCAATCTGTTCAGAATTTAATGGCGGATAGAATGAAGCGTGTTGCGGAAAAACGACACGAGTGGCCTCGGTCGTTTTTCCACCCAGCTCCTCAATTTCACAATTGAAAATAATAATTTCACACATACAAAGCCTATGGAATACTATGTACGTAGTACAGTATCCTTCCCTGCTCAAATCAAACCTGTAGGCTACAGAAGAGTCACGACATGTCAATTGGAAAATTTTCTCATTTTCAAATGTCTGCTCATGATATGATATCTTCTCATTTACATTTGACGATTTCTCAAATACAATTCACTACTCTCAATTACATGTGTGATGACTTCCTAAATACAATTGACTATTCTCATTTAGGCTACATCTGACATTCTCTCAATTACAAGTGACTATTCTCAAATACAATTGATACTTTCTCAAATTAACTTTTTACTTTCTCAAATAAAATTGGAAAAGGTGTTGTGACTGCTATTTTTTTTTTTTTTTGAGCAGGGTATGATTACTAAATCTTTTCTCCGGAAAAACGTCTTTTCACAAAAAGTGAGCATGCCGTACACAAGTAAA
This sequence comes from Nilaparvata lugens, assembly GCF_014356525.2. NCBI lineage: Eukaryota > Metazoa > Arthropoda > Insecta > Hemiptera > Delphacidae > Nilaparvata > Nilaparvata lugens. The sequence continues at coordinate 32,044,865 of NC_052515.1, read as the reverse complement.
ATATTCAATCCAAGGTTTACAAGAGAGTTTTTGCAAGGATTGACAGACACAGAAGAAAATGTCAATATGGAGAGAAACTAAGAGACAAATTTCATTTTATCATAGGCTATCCTGATCTTGAGATACAATGTTAGGTTAGCAAAGTTTGAGGCATCCGCTTCTCTAAAACAGTAAGTGAATTCTCAGTGAAGCCTGTTCAAGAATATAAACTTACTGACGTGCTATTCTTGAATCTTAACAAGCCTCCCATTCGCATCATTCTAGCAATAACCCAAATTCAATGCGGAAAATTCTCGGGAAATTGTGTTACCAAGTCACCATTGATTGTGATGAACCTAATTTGGCGTTGAATTGTAGAGGATTTTATTCTCTTGGAAACAGTTCTGGATTTTTTCACTATGAAAGGTTTTTGAGTTATATGGAGAAAAAAACAGGTATTTTTAACACTGTAAGGTTAGCAGAGGGTATTTTTTTGTGAAGAATCATTTTCAGACTATTTGTACCAATAACTAAAAAATCAGTACCACAATACATTCTGGCAGCATGTTTCCTCGCTCCCTTCTCATGTCTCAAGTGAATGAACAGAAAAATAAACTATGAATTCGCTAAGCTGTGACTCAATGAGTCTGAACGAAAAAGGAGATAAGTTGCTGATTCATAAATTCACGGCAAGCCCCATAGCAAACCAGTTACTTCGAACAGTGAAGGAGACAATGGAGATATGCAGGGATATGCAAGTACCCCGCATTGTATGCTCAATCCGTAAATGAGTTTTGTGTAAGTGTGATCGTAGCACAACGTGGTGGCAATTTTGGAAACTGGAGTGTATCCCAATTAGGTAGAGTACTAACAAAATGGGGAGATTTTTTTTTATTACGTTTTTACATGGTTTTAAGCATGTAGAAGTGATTTTTACTAAAATTGAGCAGTGACACTACGGGGTCTCCCCTTAGTGTACACACCTCCCCTTAATGTGCTGTGTATACTTGATTGTCTCCCCGTATTATACCTTGTTCCAACACACACACTCACACATACACACACACACATACATACACACACACAGACCAACACCCAAAAATCAATGTTTTTGGACTCAGGGGACCTTGAAACGTATAGAAAACTTGAAATAAGGGTACCTTAATTTTTTTTGGAAAGCAATACTTTCCTTACCTATGGTAATAGGACAAGGAAAGTAATAAAAACTATAATAATTGAGTACTTGACGGAATTTATTAACCAATTAAATACTTCACATATATATTTTTTATTCAAAAAAATTAATTAGTATTTCAAGATTTTCCAACTTACGACCAATAGACCGCTGAAGAGCAATAGTTTGACCGGAATCATAATTATTAATTCTCCAACTGCAAAACAGAAAGACTGGTATGATAACAGCTATTATTATCTAAGGTATCTTGAAAAGGCTTTGAAATAGTATAGTTTCAGGAAATTCAACTGCTATGGAATAAATATTCTTTGATCTTGCAGATAAAGAAATGTATATTATGTATATATTCATTATTATTATATCAATATACAGAGTGAGTCATATGTATGGGAAGGGAACCCTTCAATAAATTGAAGACTGTTGAAGATATGATACTGTTACTTTCAGGATAAGTTATTGGTCAAATACTCTACCTTTTGACATACAACTGAATTTCAACCCCTCATGAAGGGGTGATTTAGGGGTTGCAACTAGAATATTCTAAATGTAAGTATCCATTGTGTGTTCACCCGGACAAAACAGTAATGGTCGACAGTAATCGGCTTGAGTTTACAAAAATCGGCTAATAATTTGTAATAAGAAATATAGGGTGCTTAGTTTGGACATGGCTTGAGTTAACAGTGAAATTTGCAACGTAAATGCCCTATACCATGGGATATTTCTCACGCTATCTTTTCTCTTGGTTCAACTTCCAATTGGCCCTATTATAAACACTATATGGTAATATGAAAACTTTATCAGATAACTAGCCGTCAGGCTCGCTTCGTTCGCCATATCCGTCTAGCAAGGGGGCTCCGCCCCCTGGACCCCCGTAAAAAATCAGATCAGCGGGCTCGCTTCGCTCACCATATCAGGTGATACAATATTCCCAGTAATAGCTCTGATTGGAGTAGCATTGCCCAATCAATTTTTCCGCGATAAATGCATTTCAATCTTCAACTTGGTTCCAACCTAACAAAGTCAACTCAACTTAATGCCAACCTGACCAAATTATTAATTTAGTTACCAGATAACAACTGTTTCGAAGAGGTACTTTCTCTAGATTATAGTTCTATATTAACATATGGTATGGACATTTTTCAATTATAATTATTAAGAGATTGGAATAAGAAGAATATACATGCTAAATGACGAACTTTAAACCCTTAAAAACCACCCTTAGAGTTAAAATATTGCCAAAAGATTTCTTAGTGCGCCTCTAAAGGGCCAACTGAACATACCTACCAAATTTGAACGTTTTTGGTCCGGTAGATTTTTAGTTCTGCGAGTGAGTGAGTGAGTGAGTCAGTCAGTCAGTGAGTGCCATTTCACTTTTATATATATATATATTATATATATATATATATTATATATATATATATATATATAGATAGATAGATAGATAGATAGTTTTGAATTTAGAGAAGGAAAATAGTGACTTACCCGTATCCCCTAAGGCAACACTTGACACAGAAACTTCAGCAATTACTGACAATATTGTAGTACTGCCACCACAGTAACTGTATCGACTATCCTCTATACGTTGTCTATTTCATATTCCTATATGACTTCTATTTCGATTTCTAGCCTCAACCAATCCCAGAATCACACGACAGAATCAAATTGTGTCAGTAAAAAACTGCTCAACCAATCGCAGTATTACACGATAGAACCAAATTACATCAATTTGAAATTATAATAATTTATTCATACACCTGCACTCTCAACTTACAAGTAACAGAAGATTCACTGCCAACTGTCAGCATTGTCTGAGTGAAAAGCATATTGGGATTTGATCGAGGAAAGCTGACAGCAGAAGTGTATCTCGATATTGTAGCTTGGTATCGTCGAAGTATGAAACCTATTTCAAAGTGAATTTTATTCAATGTCAAGGTCGGCTTCAAGTTTTATTCAATTATTTTTTTGCTAATGAATGTAATAAGTTCATATCACCTACAACGAAATATCTCGGTATTCCTCTTATAGAAGGGTGACTGCTCCAGACATAATAAACTGGAAATGTAAGTGTAGCTTGAATTCTGAACCTCTATTCTTCTTCTTCTTCTTCTTCTTCTTCTTCTTCTTCTTCTTCTTCTTCTTCTTCTTCTTCTTCTTCTTCTTCTTCTTCTTCTTCTTCTTCTTCTTCTTCTTCTTCTTCTTCTTCTTCTTCTTCGGTAGCTTTCCCATATTACTACATATATAACCCAATGTAGGTACCCAGAATACATTGTATCCTTGTGATTTACCTGAGGATGAATCAAAGCAAATAAAGATTTGAGAAAAATAGAACATTTCTTTTATTTACAACTATTATTTGTTCAACAACAAATTAATAGAAAATTGTGATAGTTATTTGAAAAGTAACAGTAGTATTATAAACTATATTATAAAATTTAAAAAAATACAACTAGTATAACTTAAAAAAATATTAATGTAACAATTTTTTTTGCCTATACACAATGTTGTTAGACACTATATCATAAAACTTTGAAAAATACAACCAGTAGGTATAACCATAGAGAAACAATAGCATAAGTAGATATCCCATGGTATAGGGCGTTTATGTCGCAACTTTTACTGTTATCTCAAGCCGATAGTCCACGTAGTTCTTTCCCGTGAAGCTGTGTGACGCTCGTAGTCTCTCATATTGTGCCGTTCATACACACTTACCCGGTGAAAACAGTAAAAATCAACAATAGACAACAGTAATCGGCTTGAGATAACAGTAAAAGTTGCGACATAAATGCCCCATACCATGGGATATCTACTTACGCTATTGTTTCTGTATGGAATAACTTTAAAACTATTGTAACCCTTTTTGGTTGGCAGTAGTCATGAGCAGACGGAAGTTAGAAGCAGCTCCTCTAGTCCCTTTCGATAGTTGTAACTTCATTCAAATGAAGAATTATTTGTTGCAGGAGTATTTGCACTTTCAATTACCATATTCTCTACAACATCAAATTTAGGATCCATCTTCACTATGTTTGGTTACAGCAGTTGTCGTCATTTCAGAGAGAGTGAGGTGATTCGAAAACGTGTATCCGAAGAGGAGAGAATTAAGAAGTGAAGTGGACCGATGTTCAAGATTATAATAAAACATGTGACCATTCTAGCAGCAAATTGACCCACTGGGCTTCATCGCAAAACTCCAGCAGCAGGTCAGTCACTCCACAAATGTCAGAAATCGAGGAGAAAAAGAAAAATTTGGATACGTGCGAAGGCAACAGTTGAAGAATTTATTGGAGAGCGAAATGGAAATATTTCAAAAAGAACAGAAGGACGAGAGAGAGAGAGAGAGAGAGAGAGAGAGAGAGAGAGAGAGAGAGAGGAGAGAGAGAGAGAGAGTGAGAGAGAGAGAGCGAGGGAGAGAGAGAAAGGGTGTGGGGGGGTTTACGTAGGATTGGTGCGGGGGAGGGGGGAAAGTCGAGAAATCCAGAAAAGCTCTAGAAGTTGATAACTTGTTCCAGGAATTATCCATTGGTGAAACAAGTGCTTCAGTACCAGACACAACTCGTTACGAGCAATGGAAACATGAATGCTTGTGTGTCCAGAATGATCTCAAAAAAGCTTTGCATTTCGTTCAGCAGATGAGAGAGTGTGTCAGCGATTTTGAAATGGACGACGGTTTTTTGAGTATTTTGCTTCATCATGATACGTCTCTTGAAGAGAGTCTCAAGTTTGAGTCGAGCGGGGATCGTCTAATACATCTTTTAGAACGAGCTCGCAGAGAACCCAACAAGAAATGGTTGCAAGAGGAGATGACCAGATGGCAAGACCAAGCAACTCTACGGCAAAATACTCAGAAAGAGATTTATGATTATTATTCAAATCAGCTGTTGTAGCTATGGTGAAAGTGATATTTTCGAGCTCAAAATTTAAGTGATTTTATTCTATATTTTGTGAATATTTGAAGTTTGGTTTTAGTTTTAACGGAAGTTTCATTATCAATTTATCTAAATTTGAAATTCTTTGTTTTATTCTGATTCATAGTTTCAGATTGAAGATTTGGTGTTGAAATTGAAGTGAACATAACCTATATAATATTTGGACGATTTGTGACAAAATCAGGAAATTGAAGAAGTTTTGGGCAATAGCCTGTTTTTTCTTTTCCGACTATTGTATTGTTCGCTCTATCTAATAAATAAATAAATAAATGATGCGTTTCGATCACTGGTGCAGAGTTGGACAAGCAAAAACCTTGACAAAGTGTCTGAACTTGTGGAGAATGAGGATAAACTATCAGGCCAGCTGCAAATTATGAAAAACGCAAAAGAAACAGCTCAAAATCAGCTGAAACCTGATCGGTGATAAATTACTCAGTGTTGATTAATGTGTTGATGAACTAGAATTTCTTAATTTAGTTGGCGCATCTCAAGAAAAGCCGACTCAAGAGGGAGACACTGCCAAAAATATGTGCAATAATACTTTCAAAACATACAGCTAATCCAACTGCCAATTTTTTAGTATATTTTATTTTTGTATGACCATTCTTTATGTTTTATTCTATTTTATTCTTGTACGACCATTTCTAATGTTTTATTTTATTTTTATGACCATTTTTTATTCGTTATTTATTCTATTTTTGTATGATGCTACATCATTAGACTGGTGTGAAATGTTTAATAACTGTGATAACGTTTAATAATGTTCAATAACTGCCGAATTATAGAATAGCTTGGTACTTCATGGACTCGACATCTTGAAGACAAGCCTAATCATCATACACATGAATACAAATTCATGAAGAATTATTCATTGATTCGGTATCGGAAATTCTCTTTCCTCCGTAGTTTTTGGGATTTTAATGAAGACTTCTATTATGCTGAATTAATATTACAGTATTATCATCCTATTTAGAGAGATTTCTATTCGTGTATAATGATAAAGAACACCACTAAACAGCTAGTTCTTTTATCAATATTCTTACTTATTCTTAAATATATTTTTTGCATATCTTATTGTATTACACTACAAAAATACACTTGGAAACTATTGAAAATAACTATTTTCATAAGTTGGTTCTAGTGTTATCTCTGTTAGTTTCTCAAGTTATCACATGCTTGTATCTGATAAAAATCTCCAGGTAGTCGACAAACATTACAAATTTGCTTTTCATGTATTACCTACATTTATTGTACTTCTATTTATTGTAGGCTATGTATCGTGAGTTTGTAAAACATAATATAATTTTAATCAATTTATCTTTTTTACAGTCAAGAGAATAGTTTCATTCCTCCATTTTTGTCAAAATGATTCCTCAGTTTTTTAATTAAGTTTCTTACTCGTAGAAAATCTCATACTATTTCAATGAGAATTTGATTTCCATTATAAACAATATTCACACAAGCATTATTGTACCAATTACAAAGTTAGATTTTCAGCTGAGTTGAATTATTGTCAAATTAGATTTACGTTCCAAGAACCGATTCATTTTGAAATTAATTGTCACAAATCGTTATTCATTGAAACTTGGAAAATATTACAATATTTCTAATAAATTAATCGTTGTGACAGTTAGAAGTTGTTTAGAATCAACATGGAATAAAGCAAAATCACCTTCAACAACACTCCCACAACATCATATCCACTATAACACATAAATCTAGCCTATACATTAATTCATCACAATATTATTTGAAATGTATGATAATATAATACAATGTACCTATGTAGGCCTACTTATTCTAATTGAACACAAATGATATCTATTTAAATTACTGGAGACTAGAAGCAACTAAACATGATTTTTGAACAAATTAAAATTTGAAAAATCATTATTGAATTGAATAGGTTTATTGAGAGGAACTAAAGCTGCGTTTACACCAAAGTTATTAACAAAATTTTAATAACTCAATCCTCATTTATATTTTTGTTTTTAATCAGTTTTTAAATATCAAAATTCAAAATTTTTAGTTTAGTCATTAGTTTTGAAGTGGAAATTGGACTTTTTGAAGTGAAAGTGAAAACTTAACCTTATTCTTTTTTGAAACTTTTATTTGTAAAAATTTGGGAGAAGACAGTTTTGGGCTATGCCTGTTGTCTTCTCCCAATCATATTATATTTAATATATATTATGATTTGCAATTGCAATTCTCATAGATTCTATTAGATTGAACGAAGTTGACAAACACATATGTTCATCATTTGTATGATAAGTTATGTTCAATCTAATAGAATATATAAGGATTAAGTTATTTACATTTTTTAATAACTTTGGTGTAAACGCAGCTTTAGACCCATAAGCTCCATCTCAGTTTGAACGGAGATAAAACAGCTGTTAGTTTAAACCTGGAAAGTAGTCTAACAGGTCTAAATGAATGTGACAATATCAACAGGTGAACAATAATATTGAATCATAATTAATCGAAAAACGTGAATTGAATTAGCGTTTAAAGTAAAGCCTATGGTGCATATTGTCCTAAGAAGGTACACAAATTTGTAGAATTATACAAGTGGATTATTTGAGATGAATGCATAAGTTGATTGAGTTCAGAGACACAAATATTTTACAATTGAAATGAAGCATTCAATGATATTTTAGTACTGAGTTTCTACAACAATTTTCATGAATTTGGTTATTTTAAACTTGAGATACAAACTAGAAATTCAAACTTTACATGATACTAATCTCAACATGAAAATTCAGTCTATAACAACTAATGTGTGACATAATTTTAATCATTTTAGACACTCTTTTTCCAGTCCACTTCATTATTTGAATAATATTATTATTAAACGGAAATCCAAATTAAATGCTGTAAACTTTATTAAAACTTTATGAAGCACTTTTTTGATAGCCAAGGTTAATATGTCTTGAATTATCATGATCTAAATTTAGAGGTAGATCATAGAGTTAAGTACCGTTGATATTCACATCAGTAGATCACTGCATTCACATAATAATTGTAAGAAAAAAATAATATTTTTTATTATTAAGAGGTAAGAAAGCAACGAACTATGAAGTTTGTATCTTCATAAAAAGATAGTTGTATCTTGGCAGTGTAATATGTATCTTCATAAGAAGATTTTTGGCAGTATATTAATAATAATTGATTTGACTGATCACCTCACTAGAGTTTTAGACTACGTTTCATCATCTAAAACTTTAAAACTCTTTTGTTCATCTGATTTGAAGGAATGATTGAATGAATTTATCCACTTAAAAAAAACAAAATACAAAAAATAAACATTTATTACGAATTCTTTGACAATTCGGTAATTGAAAACTTAAACTAACCACATGAAATAAAATATTCATGGAAGTTATACAAATTGATTTCAAACGGGATTTGATACTAAAAAATAACTTAGACCTACATATTCTAAAACTATAACAATAATAAACATTAAATTAAAAAAATAGAGTTGGAGCCGATTTGGGCTTGAAACTGTGGCATTTTTCTGGAAGTGATGTTATGTTAAATGATTGAATAAATAAATATATTTTCAGTGGTGATTATTTTATGAGAGTAATTCCCAAAGATCTCTACTCCCTTCATCAAAATTGAATTCAATTTTTGAATTTACATAGTTCCTGACTTATCCTTCAGGTCACGTTTAGCGACACGATTGGTGAATCAGTTATTCGGTTACTTTTATTTATTCTGTTAATCGGTTACTCTCATTAATTCGGTTATTCTCAGTTATTCGGTTATTTTTCACCAAACACCTCACCAATGGATTAATAGCTATAGTTGCATTGCACTGATGTAATAAACTTATGTCATCACTAATACTGATTATATTGCTACCAATAAATTTCTTTTATTCACATCAACATTGGAGTATAAAATATTTCAAAAAGAATATTCTAATCCTTATTTTCCAAATTCATCATTTTGCTAACAGTTCACAATTTCTAAACATCAATATTCACGCTGTTCCCTTATTATTTCTTCCTATTGTATAATAGCAATCTCTATGTTCTTACATGATATACCTTCACCATCATTATAAGATGGTATAGGATGTTTCAACACCAACACATAAACTTATTTAAAAACCAAACGTTGGGTGATTTTATGGTTGATTTATTCATGACTTTCGACTTAAAATACATGGAGAGTTGGACCCGGTTGCACAAAAGCCGGTTAGTTTCAATCCTGATTAATATCACATGAACCAATTAGAGAAGTCAGTTTCAAAGATACGGCTTCTCTGATTGGTTCTCATGGTTAAAAGCCGGTTGAATTTTAATCCTGATTAATTCCTGATCCAATTGGAGAAGACAATTTCAAAAAGACGGCTTCTCTGATTGGTTCTCCTGGAATTACTTTTTACTTTCAAGAAGTTAGAACTAAGTCTTTTAAATATAATTTTGTTCTAGTATTGACATGTCACCAGTCAAATGAGTGTTACTCAAAAATTGATGTAATGTGACAATAAATAAATGTAATGAAATTAGTCAGGATTAAAATTTAACCGGCTTTTGTGCAACCGGCACTTAGAATGCATTCATTATTCTATGACTTGATATGATATTTATCCATGACTTTTGACTTAGGTCTACATGGAAGAGAAAATCAGAATACTTTCATGAATTGATTTTCTATGAATTAAAATATGAGAGCTAGTGGTATAATCTGTAAAACAAATTCAAAAACTAGACATCTGGGTATCTCAAGTGTTGACTCATTTATGATCTCAAAACTGTCTCATTCATGATTGAAAAACAATGTTTTCAGAACACTCATCTGTACCATAAATTTCACAAGAACATTGGACATATTAAATGTTGCTACATTAAAGATCGATTAAAACACTTTTATGATTAGATTATTATCATACAAGTTGAATTTCTCACTCATTCATGACTAATTTACAATTCATTCACGAACAAACTATGACGCATTCATGATGTAATTCGAAATTAATTATTTCAAGGCTAAGTTTCTAGGTCACACATCAAATCTTATGCAGCCTGCTCTCAGGGACTTTAGTAGCAGCTATTATGGGAACTCGGAATTGGAAATGTCAGGGACTAAAATGTAGATGGAATTTCCAATTCCGTGTTCCCGTAACAGCTAGTGGACACTTAGTTGATGCTAGTATTGTTTCTGTGTGTAGGATGAAATTTTGGCCAAATCTTCACTCTTTTATGATCAAATTACTCCTCATATTTATGATATGTGATTCTTTGAGTGCAGGTTGCGTTAGGATGAAATGTGGATATATTTACAACACTTTTATGATCAAATTATTCCTCATATTTATGATATGTGATTCTTCGAGTGCAGGTTGCGTTAGGATGAAATTTTGATATATTTACAACTTCTATGATCAAATTACGACTCATTCATGATTCAAAATTCGAAATCTATGATTTTAAGAGTCTATATAATTAATGATTGAACCAGCAATGTAATCATAAATTTAACAGCTCTACATTGGGTATCTCAACTGTCTACAAATCTAAATCATCCCCTTCACTTATTTATGATCAAATGATGACTCACGTATGATAATATGATTCAAAATTTATGATTTTAAGTGTCTGATTTATGTTTGGAGCATCAAATTTATCACAAATTCAACAGCTTCATACTATGCATTTCAATTAATTAATTGTCTACGAAACGAAATCATCCCCTTAACTGATTTATGATCAATATGATTCAAAATTTATGATTCTAAGTGTCTGATTTATGATTGGAGCATCAACGTGATCACAAATTCAACAGTTTTACTTCAGGCATCTCAACTGTCGACGAGTCTGAATCATCTCCCCCTTCTCCACCCCCTGCCATCCACCCATTCTTCTCCTCTCCCATTTGAATGTCGATCTCATTCATGGTTTTGATAGTTATCGCTGCCCCACTATTTTGTTCAGCTTGCATAGCCGCTATGGGGTTTTCGTACTGGTGTTCCCCAGGGTTCAGTTGACAGGGGTGAAACTGGAAATCCGAATACGCCGGGATGGTATCGTCTGCATCCATATTCCCGAATTTTGAGTTGAACCTAATCGTGTGGAAAGGAAAGCGACGGGCACAAAAACCGGGCATCCATTGGGGGGGACTCAGGGGTACAGAGGGTGGCCCCCCACGATACACAAACCATAAAATACCGACGACGGGGACCACGACGAAAATAAACGCTAAAAACATCCAGAAGGCACTGCCCAGTGAAGACGTTTGCACCGGCGAGTTTGAGGTTAGGTAGGTGACGTCATCGTAGTCGAAGATGGTCGCAGACGACGCTTCGCAGATGCTGTTTCTGCGCATGCGTGTGCCGTCTGCGCAGACGCATACGGCGGACGGGCGGAGTTTGTGGTTGCGGAGAAGACACATGCCGCCGGCTGATTGGCAGTCGGTCGAGTTTCGGCAGTCGTTGTGACCTGGAAATCGTCAAATATTAATAAAAAATCTGGTGTGGTACACTCACACAACTTTCCTTGCTCATTGATCTATAAGCCTCATTAACGAGGATAATTTAGGGAATAACATTATGCCGATTGGCGGCTAAATAATTAAAACTACGATTATACTATTGTGATTGTGTTCAGAGTACATTTTCCTTTGTTTGAATTATGAAATTATTTGAGGATTTTTCAAAAGTTGTCGAAACAGCTGTTCTACAAATAAAATATCGACATGTGTTCTTTTGAATAAACGGCTCTACCTACCTACCTCATGCACGAGAAGGAGGTTACAAAGTAAATTTCTCAAGGATGGGGTGTACCCCCTGTTGATTTCTCAGGGAGGAGACTCATGCCAGTTAATAGAGCTGATATATAACTATACAGGGTGTGAATTTGAAAAAATCGGTCAAGTCATTTTTGAGAAAATCGTGATAGAAATTTAACAAAATTCATTCTTCTCAGGAATATTATGGAGCTCCTGCAATTTTCCCAGAAATGAGACTCATGTCAGTTGATAGGGCTTATAAATAGCTATCTAAGGTATAAATTTGAAGAAAATCGTTAGAGCCGTTCTCGAGAAAACCGTGAAAACATGGTTTTTTAGTTATTATCCACCATTTTTTCCGCCATTTTGAATTGAATTATATTGAATTTCTTATAGTCGGATACTCATAGTATGAGGACATTAAGTTTAAAAATTCAAGTCGATCAGCTAATGAGGAATGGAGTTATCGTGTTCACAGACACTCACACACCCACACACACAGACCAACACCCAAAAATCATGTTTTTGGACACAGGGGACATAGAAACGTATAGAAAACATGAAATTAGGGTACCTTAAATTTTTTTGGAAAGCAATACTTTCCTTACCTATGGTAATAGGGCAAGGAAAGTATTAATATTGTCAACTATATTTCTAAATTTATTTATACACTGATACATAGGTTATAATATTTATGAATCATAAAGGCTCAGTTGCACAAGAGTCTGTCAAATTTTAATAGGACTTCAATACCACAGAAGCAATCAGAGATGCTTCTCTGAAATTCACCATCAACATTTTATAGACTTTTATGTACTTGGGCCCAAATACCATTCAATTATTCAACGATTTCGATTGAGAACCAGTTTTCAATCACTATGAGTGTGCAGAAGAGGTCAGCTGAAGCAATTGGGGCATCAATTGAGAATAATCAAGAACTGAAAGTCTTGTGAAGTGAACAACTGCAAGACTTAACCTATTTCGGACTATGTGTAACCTTATTTATCTATTCATCGACGAAGTCGATGTATTTTTTGTAAATATTGAATGACTAATAAAATTCTATTCTATTCTAAATTTGGGAGAGGAATAGCACAAGGTCACCTTATTTTTCTCTCCCTATCATTTTGATTATTCAGGCTTCTTATTGTGTGAATCAATAATAATCAATGAATTGAGTCTCATTAGATCAATTTAGAAACATACAAACAGTCAAATTATACATTCTTTACGGAACACAATCATAACGTCTACAGTGTTTACATAGGATCGTCTTCAGAGAAATTGGATCAATAATAATATTCTCTATAATGATTACCTTTGAGCTGCAACCCAGGATGCATAATTTCGAAGTGATAGGGCACAGTAAAGTGCTTGGGATGAATGCGAAATAGTTCGCACTTCTGGTAGGCTGCTCCATAGAGACCACATCTCCACACGTTGCCTGTCTCTATCATGTCAATATTCTCGGACGCCGAATCAGCTTGCACTAACACATACATGTAGTCTTCGAACAGGGTGATGTCCGTCGGTACAGCCTGGAAATTCAGATATAAAATGTATTGAGAATCGATATAATCGTAAGAATTGATTGAAAACTGTTACAGCAGACAAGAAACTTGTTAGAATTCGATAGAAAATGGTGGATTAAACTCAAATAGTTGCTCAAGAATCGAGATAAACGTAAGAATCGATAGAAAACAGAACAGACTAGAAAATCGATAGAAAAGTTGGTCAAATTCAAATAGTTGATCAGGAATCGAGATAAACGTAAGAATCGATAGAGAACAGTTATAACAGACTAGAAACATGTTGGAATTCGATAGAAAATGGTTGGTCAAACTCAAATAGTTGGTCAAGAATCGAGATAAACGTAAGAATCGATAGAAAACAGTTGGAACAGACTAGAACATGCTAGAATTCGATAGAAAATAGTTGGTCAAACTGAAATAGTTGCTCAAGAATCGAGATAAACGTAAGAATCGATATTAAACAGTTGGAACAGACTAGAAAAATGTTAAAATTCGATAGAAAATGGTTGATTGAACTCAAATAGTTGGTCAAGAATCGAGATAAATGTAAGAATCGATAGAAAACAGTTGGAACAGACTAGAAACATGTTAGAATTCGATAGAAAATGGTTGGACAAATTGAAGGAGTTGGTCAATAATAGATAGAAAACAGTTAGAACAGACTAGAAACATATTAGAATTCGATAGAAAATTGTTGGTTGAACTCAAATAAATTATTAAGAATCGAGATAAACGTAAGAATCGATAGAAAATAGATACGTTGAAAAATCGATGTGTGTGTAATCAGCCACACAGCACAAAATATTTAGATTGTACTTATTTTGAACTGAGGCAAGAATGATGAGTGAATGTGCATGAATAGATGATATATTGATAAATGAATGGATTAATGATGAACGAATGGATAAATGTGTGGAAGAACGAATAAGTGAATACCCACAGTAGACCAGTCAATATAGACATAAAAAATTAAATGGGGTGTGCTTGCAATTTATATTGTAGTTCTGATTTTTTAATATTTTTTATTATTTGGATACATGAGAGAAGTCCAGAACCAGTTTCTTCATGCAAAATTTACTTGTGCTAGTTTGTAGATACAGGGTGGCCCAAAAACCTCGTATTTTCGGTACATTTTCTAGTTTTCAGCTATTTCCGCCATATCCAGTAATCGGACAGGAAAATTTGCTCCCACCTTTCTCTGGATTATAAAATGAGATTATTCAGAACTCTCTATCACCAATGAATACTGAATTATGAGTTTTCAAAAAAGAGTAAAAATTCAAGAAAAAATCAATTCTGATGAATTTCAGTTTTTGATCAACAATATAGTACTACACTTCATTCTTCTCGGCTCGTCCAGGCGGTCCAAAATCATGAATCATAAGTAAAATTCGGTCAAAAAATGGAAAATTTATTGTTGAGTGCACTCAAGCCCATATTCCAATAAACAAAAAATGGCCAATTTCTATATTCAAAGCTGCATATCTTGTGAAATACTTCTGAGTATGGAACTAGTGAATGAATTTATAAATGAATGAATAAATAAATAAATGAATGAATAAATACTCACAGGACTAGTAAACACCTCTTGCCGATTACTCCCGTCGAAGGAGGCTCTCTCCACCTTTCTGGTCTGACTGTCGACCCAGTAGATGTGGGCGTGAAACGAGTCGACGAATATGTCGGACACTTGCTTCAAGTTGGTCGACACTATTTCGAGCAATCCCGAGCCACTTGTGTCTGCTCGGTAGATGGCACTGAACTGGATCTTGTGTGCTAGACGCTCGCTCCAGAACATTGTTCTGTCGAAAAAAAACAGAGAAAAATGTTTAAAATAGATTATTTTTGAGAAATACTCTGAAGAAGCCATCGTTTTATTCGTTCCAGAAAATTATTTTGTTTCCAGAAAATACAGAAATAGGATGTGTATTTCTCTACGGTGAAGTCCACGTTATAATGGCAGTGAAGGAAGAGAAATAGGGGAACAGAGTTGCCTATTCTTGGCCTTGCCACTGCCTTCTATAGAGAATACTGATACAGGTATATCTGAGGCAATATTAACTGTTTATTCTTGTTTGAAATAATCAGAAAATACATTTTTCAATGATTAAATGATAAGCTTTAATGATTGAGATAACAGATTTTGGTAAAATCAGTCTCAAACTTGGGAAAACTAGCTGAACGATATTGAAAGGATAATTCATCCTTGACTGAAACAGCTGAGACCTTCGTCGTCTGTGGAAGGTAAAAAGTAAGTGAGTGATTCTGTGGAAAATGAAAATATCGCATACCCGAAATTCATAAGATGACGTATAGGCAGTTGTAAAATATAAAACACGATCATTTGAGAGAATTATGTTCTGTCATGGCTCACTCTATCTATAGTAGGCTGTGGTTCTGTTTATCAATAAACTAGTAGTTCTGTGAACAGTAGACCTCACGCAGTATTCTCATCCACAAGTACCAGATTGAAACTATAGACCTTATGGAAATACAGCAATAGACTGGCTTCTCCACACATCTGTGTAATCACTTGTCAGCTGACGTTTAGCCAGCTGTACAATATAAACACAATCCCTTTAGAGTAATTGTGTTCTGTTTATCAATAAATCCTATACTATTGAACGAGCAATTTCTGTTTTATATGTTTGTATTTCACCGGATCACGAAAACTGCTCAAACGATTCTCACGAAACTCAGAATATGGTAGGTTTATAATACAGAAATCCGATTCCACTAGGAAATTAGAAGGATAATTTTCAATCATCCTTGGAAAAACAGCAGATAATGATCATTTGAAGTGAGTCAGCGAGTTCATGTGTGTGGGACTGTGTCAAAATTATTGTAACTCAGCTGTTGAACTTTTGTAATCATTCAATCAGGTACTCAGTGCCGGTTGCAAAAAAAGCCGGGTTATTTTCAATCCTGAATAATTCCGGTAGAACCATCTTTTTGAAATGGTCTTCTCTGATTCGGTTCACGTGAAATTGATAAGGATTGGAATTTGACCGGCTTTTGTGCATCCGGGCCTTTGTGAGGGAAATTTTTGCATTCCTCTGGGAATTAATCTCAATTTCCTGTGATTAGATAGAACATTCCTGTATGAACTATGAATGTTATTATAATTTCTTCTCTCGTAATAAATATTTTATGCTTTTGTACTCCAGAGCGAAGCTCGGTCCCCGATATTAAAAATAACGAGCAAAGCTCGGTGCCCCGATATTATGTGGTTAAATCAAAACTTATGTTTATCTACGTGGAGATATGAATATTCAGATCATATTATTAAGTTCAATAAAAACTTATGTAGGCCTATGTCTACCTGAAGATATGATAATTTGATTTTGATTGAATGTGCAACAAACCTAGTGACAGGATCAACAGCCAACGCCTCGATATCCTTGGCCGGATCGCTCTTGTAAAGCCGGGCGTGGGTTCGCTTCTCGAAGTTGACAGCGGTTATCTGTGTGGCTGCCTCCACTACGTACACGTTGCCAGTGATCCAGTCGATTGCCAGCCGACTTGGCCGTATGATGTGGGCTGACCTTATCTGGTGAAGAAAACAAAAAGTAGAAAATAGAATATAGAAAACATTATAGAACAATGATTTATTATTCAGGATATGCCGGGCAGGATAGCTGGATAGACTAAGGCGTTGCATCCTTCAGTCTGCCAGTGCTACCTGGACGTGGGTACGAGTCCTGTTGATAGGCATGGACGTTTAATAATCTCATAAATCACCCTAGTACTTCTCAGCAAAAAGCAAAAAGCTCATGTGGGTAAGCACACAATAAATTATATCAAAATACAGAAACTGTTGTTTTCTGTAAAGTGTGAAGTTTTTAGATGGAAAATTTCTAGTTTCAATCAAAATCTAGACTTTTTGAATAATTATTAATTTACTGTTCTGGATTTTTTGATTTTAGGTTCTAGTAGTATCTGTTTGATTCAAAATTTGCTCTTTTATCTGAGTATTGAAGAGCGTAAATTGTATTTTGAAAATTGAAAGTGACATTACCTACATTTTGATTTGGACAGTATAGTATAAATTGGAAATGGGACAGTTTTGGGTATGAGTCTGTTGTGCCTTTCCTCATGTTAAGTATTTGTACACAATTTGATAAATGAATAGATAAATACAATAAAAAATCAAATTTCCAATAAAAATACATAAGACAGGATTCATTGTGGGGTGTGCTGGAAGAATGACAGGATAGAAATACCTAGCCAACTATGTTTTCTCATGATATATGAAAAAAGTGAAGAATGAAGGAAAAACATGATTAAAAAGGAAAGAATGGGAGAGAAAGAGGGGAAAGAAAGACAAGCAAAATTTGTAAGCGAAGCTTCTTCCTCTTCTTTTTCTTCTTCTTCTTCATCTTCTTCCTCTTCTCATTTGAAACCAATATTACGAAGGACGAAGGAGACAAAACCATTGTCTCAGCTCAGCAGTTGGGAGCTGATAGGACTCCCAGAAGTAATGGATATAAAAATTTAATGAACAGTAAAAAAGTGCTAATCCCTGTTTGGCAGGTTGCATAATCCACGCCGTATTTCGATATTACAGTCATTAATATTTTTGAAGCTGAAAAATATAATGAATATTATTGAATGCTAAGACTGCTGAGGAGGGAGAAGGAGAAGAAGAAGAAGAAGAAGAAGAAGAAGAAGAAGAAGAAGAAGAAGAAGAAGAAGAAGAAGAAGAAGAAGAGAAGAAGAAGAGAAGAAGAAGAAGAAGAGAAGAAGAAGAAGAAGAAGAAGAAGAAGAAGAAGAAGAAGAAGAAGAAGGAGAAGAAGAAGAAGAAGAAGGAGGAGAAGAAGGAGAAGTAGAAAAAGATAAATTACTCATCTTTCAAATGAATTCCTCCGTTTGAAGAAGGAAGGAAGGTAGAGGAAGAGTAAAGCCGGGTCAAGTATACCATCAGTCTCTTGCTCAAGCAAAAGACTGATCGTTTGGTTCAAGCAAAAGACTGATGTAAAATTGCGTCCACACGCATCCGTCTTATGTAATCCGTTTTCCTATTTTTGTACTCACGAGCTCAGTTCTTGATATGTTTATTTATTTGTTTATTTATTTATAAATAAATATTCATACAGGCTAACTTACGCCCAAAACGGTTCCAATTCTAATTTTTACAACAGTCCAAAGTATCTAGAGGTTATGTGTCACTCCAATATGAATTGTGATTTGAGATATGGTTCATTGAGTCTGAATACAGTGAATTGTATACGGTTTACAATTAATATCCGGTAGATGAGTGAAAATTATATCGTATTTTTTCTCTGATTCAACCGGATAATGCTATATTCAACAACATGATGACAAAAATATTACTGTTATGCTAAATGGCTTTGTTTACATGTCATATCTCAAGACACAGAGATTGTAAATGGATTGAAATTTTGTAAATAGTTTTCTTATCAGCAATATAGAACATCTTAATATATCATGATAGTGAATCATAATATCAAAACCAAATTCTGAGAGTATCATGAGAATCAAGAAAGAAAAAAAAGGGTTTAAGAATGGTGTTATTATACAATCGATAAAAAAAAACTTGCTTATTTTCAAGTACTCGCGAGGCATTTTATTAATTTGAGGGCGCTGAATCCGAATCTGAAATCACAATTTCTCTATGTTCATTTTCACGTGATTTAGGTTTTGGTGGATAGGCAAAAGACGGACGGTTTGATGGAAAAGGATTCCCGGCCGATACATTTTAAGTTTGACGACTTAATCTTGAAGACCCATCCGTTTCACCGTCCAGACGCAACGACTTACATGCTCCGACTTTTGCTTCGACGAAGAAAGACGATGAAAGAGGAAATAAAGAAAAAGAAGTAGAAGAAGATAGAGGATGAGAAGTGAGGAGAAAAGGCTGTCGAGAAGGAGAGGAGGAAGAAGAATGTGATGGAGGAGAAAATGACTGAGAAGAAGAAGCAGAAAATGACGAAAAAGGAAAAGTAGTGAGTGAATACGAGAGAAAAGAGCAGGAAGAAAGAAAGGAACGGGAGACTGGGAGGAAGAACAAGACAAAGAAGAAAGAGTAGAAGGGGAAGAAGAGAAGAAGCATCAGAAAGAGAAGGAGGAGAAAGAGACTGAGGACAAGAAGCAGGGGAAGGATATAAAGATGAATTCAATAGAAGTCAGAGTGAATGGAAGAAGATAAAGAATTGATAGTAGGAGAGAAAGAAGAAGTTGATGAAGAAGGGAATAAAGGGAATATAGGAGAAGGAGAGAGAGTTGATGGAGAAAGAATGAAGGAGGGAAGAAAAGAGATGCAGGATCGAGTTGAATGAAGACAAAGTGAGTGAGAAGAAGATGTGAGGAATGAGAAGATGGACGAGGAGGAGGAGGAGGAAGAGGAGGCGGAGGAGGAAGAGGAAGCTTAGGTGGATGAGAAGGAGATGAATGAGGATGAAGGAGAGGTGTGAGAAGACGAGGAGGGGGAAGAGAAGGAGTTGGTGGAGAAGAAGAAAAAAATAAGAAGAAAATAAATAAGAAGAAAATAGAGAATAAGAATAAGAATAAGAATAAGAAGAAGAAGAAGAAGAAGAAGAAGAAGAAGAAGAAGAAGAAGAAGAAGAAGAAGAAGAAGAAAAAAGAAGAAGAAGAAGAAGAAGAAGAAGAAGAAGAGAAGAAGAAGAAGAAGAAGAAGAAGAAGAAGAAGAAGAAGAAGAAGAAGAAGAAGAAGAAGAAGAAAAAGAAGAAGAAGTAGAAGAAGAAGAAAAAAGAAGAAGAAGAAGAAGAAGAAGAAGAAGCAGGAGATGAAGAGGGAAAAAAAGGAGAAGAAAAATTCCTCATTGAATAAGAGTAGTCTATTAGCGATGAATGTGATCTCACCATTCGGCGATTATCCATAGATATCTGGAAGACACTGTCGTTTGTGGTGGTTGTCCAGTAGACGTATTTACGGGCAACGTCGGCTGTCAGTCCCGCTACGCGCGCCCTGTAGTCGGGGTCCGAGTGAACGATGCCCAGATAGGAGTGCCAACCCGACATGGTGCGAATCTCGTTGTACACAGAGTAGATGAACTGCATTTCGCCACCTGAACAATTAAAAAATATTGAATATTTCTGAATGAATGGATGAATTTTATTTGCCAAAAACAAAATACAAAATAACTTTTCAAAAAATAAATATAAGTATAATGCTACTGCACTTAAACCAAGATACATACATTTATTTAATTAGAAATAATAACGAAATGATATCCTTTATTCCTTTATATTATAAATAATAGTTCTAAAATGAAGATTCAATTTATGATCACATGCATAAGTACAGTAGGTGAGGCAAAAACACCGGCAAAAGGAAGATTCCTTGTGCGCCAGTGTGAGTCGTAACAAAGTTATATTATAACAGAAATAAACAAACCGGAATAAAATGAATTATAATGAGAGAAGTAATCTATCGATCCTATACTATTAAACGAGTAACTTCTGTTTAGATGTTTGGATGTTTAGATGTTTAGATGTTTATATGTTTGTATTTCACCGGATCTAGGAAACGGCTCTAACGATTCTCACGAAGTTCAGAACATGGTAGGTTTATAATTTAAAGATTCGATGCACTAGGTCTCATTCCTAAAACAAATTCGCTGAAGGACATTAGAAGGATAATTATTATTCATCCTTGGGAAAACAGCTGATAATAATTATTTCGTCGTCTGTTGGTGATGGAAGTGAGTGAGCGAGTTCATGTGTGTGGGACTGTGTCAAAATTATGACTCAGCTGTTGAACTTTTGTAATCATTCAATCAGGTACTTAGTGCCGGTTGCAAAAAAGCCGGGTTATTTTCAATCCTGATTAATTCCAGTAGATCCATCTTTTTTGATTTGGTTCACGTGAAGTTAATCAGGATTAAAATTCAACCGGCTTTTGTGCAACTGGGCCTTTGTGGGGGAAATTTTTGCATTCCTATGGGAATGAATCTCGATTTACTGTTATTATAAGAATAACAATGTTTATTTCGCCAAAATTACATAGTTACAAAACATGAATGATACATACAAAATGCATAATAAAAATGTAAATTATAATAGATCTAAATGATTTGGCACAGCCAGCAAAGTTAAACTTGTGCGCTAGCTATTATTATTATTATTAGATGGAACATTTCTGTATGAATGTTATTATAATTTCTTCTTTCGTAATACATTTTTTATGCTTTTGTACTCCAGAGCGAAGCTCAGTCACTGATATTAGACTCTGAATTTAACAAGGATGGTAATAGACTATATCAATTCATCTAGTTTTTCAGCAGGAGGAGGGTGATGAGGAGAAAGAGGTGGAAGAGAAGGAGATGCAGGAGGAGTAGAAGAAGGAGTAGGAGGAGTATGGGAAGAAGTGTTTTCAGAGAAAATTCATAAAATAAATAAATTTATGTATCGTAGAACTTGAAGTGAATCTAGTTGACTTGCAATACTAACCTTTAGCCTTGCAACTCATGCCATTCTCCCTGAGAACATACTCTGGCGCCTTGCATGAACAGCGGAATGCTCCGGGAGTATTGGAACAATACTGCGAGCAATACTCCTCCGTGGCACACTCGTCTATATCCACACACGTCTTAGCATCACCTGACAGCTCGAAGCCTTGGGGACATGTGCATCTGGGAAAATATTCAGAAAAATCGATTTTATAGAGATCAATGAAGAAGCCAACTTGAATGAAAGGCAATATCATAGTTATATACGGTATTTGATGGCTGTTACTACTTTATTTTTCATTTGTTTTGTAAATTTCATGAAAAATTTGACTATATTCCTGCGCAGAAATGAAGTAGTAACAGCCACAAATGTTACTACTTTATTTTCTATTTGTTTTGTTCATTTCTACGCAGGAATATAGTCAATTTTTTATTATTGTAATTGCAACCAGTGAAGAGAGCATGTTAAAAAACGTGCATTTGAGAAAATATTCAGAAAAGTCAACTTCAGAAGAGAATGAAGGAGTCATTTTCTGGGAAGCGACTGGTTTATGTTCGAATTGGATTGAGGAGAATATAGTTTCAGGTTTTAAACTTTCCACCCCACTACATCAAGGCCATGAATAAAGGCAATCATTCAATCCATCATTGAATTATGAAGAATGTAACAAAATTGTATAATAGCTTGGAACATTGCGGTGTTTTTTGGTAAGTATTACTTTTATAAAAATGACCCTTGTAGTTTTCCCTTTTTGTGTAGTTAAGAAGTTGATATTGTGGTAATTATTCATATTGAATGAAAAAGACAGAAATTGTCAAATACCACAGATTTATTGATACTTCGAAAGACCGGTTTCGGTTATTACACCATTGTCAATCTCTGATAAACAGATAATGGTGTACTACACCATTATCTGTTTATCAGAGATTGACAATGGTGTAATAACCGAAACCGGTCTTTCTAAGGGCCGTTTGCACAGTTTAAGTTTAAGCTGAAGCTTAAACCAAATCTGGATTTTTTTTGGTTTAAACTGAAATTTCGTTTGCGCAGTATCAGTTTAGACTCTGTATTGAGTTTAAACTCTAGGAAAGTTAAAACCTCCAAAACAGGAGGTTTAAACCAAATAATTTGGATTTACTAGTCATCTGTAAAATTTGATGGGGAAACAGCTAATAGTAAATTATTTTTCAACGTTTTATTTTTAATGCTTCTATAGACAATGAAAATTATTAAGGTTATAGTGGATCATTATTGATAGAATTGACAGGAATTGATAGAAGTTTTCAATGCGATTGATGAAGATGACTGTGAAGAGATTTTGGAACAGAAAAATTGGGCAAAAAACGAATCATTTAAATTTCTGGGATCATAGAGAATTTTTCTAACGGTTTTGCTTGAGTAAAGCAAGTGCCAATTTCGTATTTGATCAAATAAGCCACTTGATAGAAAATAAGACAATTTTTATCAATGATTTTTGATTAGAAAACATGTTTTTAATAACAAATAACTGAGATATTTTGCTTTCGAGAGATTTCTAATAAACGAGGAAGACCGTAGTAGATTTAAGTAGATTTTCATAACAAAATAAGGTTTTTATCTTACATTCTAGATTATATTTTTTGGTACCAACTAAATAAAGTTTGTTTCTAATAGTAATAAAGCATTTCATCATTTTTTGAATAATTTCTTGATCGCTTTTCTCTTTTATTACCGTACAGCTTACAGCTCTGTGGATTTTGAACCAGGAAATAGTAGCTACATAGCCTCAATTCACTAATGGTTTGTAAACAAATAGCAAATTTCCTGTAAAAATTACCCTTCCTGATATTATAAACGATGACATTCTATTACCAACTCAACGCTAAACTAGTTTAACTTAAACTGGATTAGTAAATGCACTGAGAAAACCGATTCAAGTTTAAACTTCCAGATTAACTTAAACTCGATTAATTTAATCGAGTTTAGCAATCTAAACTGTGCAAACGGCCCTAAGTATCAATAAATCTGTGGTTTTTGACAATTTCTCAGTCTTTTTTATTCAACTTGTAGTTTTCTCTGGATTTGATTGAGGCAAATTACATGAATCCCACAAAAGCTTATGACTTACAAAGATTGTAACAAAATTGTATAATAGCTTGAAACAATATAGAGTTTTCTGATGAGTATCACTTTGATCGGTAGTTGAAAAAATGACCCTCATAGTTTCGTTGCAAACTGGATTGTAGCATATCACGTAAATCTCACAGAAACTTATAACTTAGGAAAATTGTAACAAAATTGGAAAATTACTTGAGACAATGTGATGTTCTCTGACAAGTATCACTTTTATCACTTCGAAAATGATCATCCTGATAGTTTTCTCTGAATTTTATTGTAGCAAATCACAGGAATCTCACGAAATAACCTAAAAACTTACAATAAATGTTAAAAAATTAGTTAATTACTTGGGAACAGGTTCCCACTATGACTTGGTGAATCGCTTGAACCTCACAAAAGTTCATGAAATTGTAACAAAATGTGAAAGATTAAATTCTCACTTGAAACTGAGGCTCAACTCACACTTACGCGACTCAGGTCGAGAAGAGACTCGACTCTAGTCGAGCGCATGTTTTTTCAAACGTCGCGGAGACTAGAATCATAGAGAAATACAATAGCTTGAGTAGATATCCCAAGGTATAGGGCGTTTATGTCACAATTTTTACTGTTATCTCAAGCCGATAGTTCACGTATTTCTTTCTCAAAAAGGTGTGTGACGTTGGTAGTCTCATATTGTGCCGTTCATACACTCTCACCCCAACAAAACAGTAGAAACCTACAATAATCGACAGTAATCGGCTTGAGATAACAGTAAAAGTTGCGACATAAACGCCCTATACCATGGGATATCTACTCGAGCTATTGTTTCTCTATGCTAGAATCGACTGATCTGAGTGTCACCATTTGGAAACACATGCTCTAGACCTGAGTCGCTTAAGCGTGAGTTGAGCGTTAGTGTTGTATCACTTGAACCTCACAAAAAAACATGAAATTGTACAAAAAATGTAAAAAATTGAATTCTCACTTGAAACTAAGTGGTGGATCACTTGAGTCCAACAGAAGCTTATGAAATTGTAACACAAATTAGAAAAAGAAAATGCAATAATCACTTGGGACCATGTGGTGAATCATGTAAATCCAACAAAATCTTATGAAACTGTAACAAAAAGGTAACAAAATTGAATACTTACTTGGGACCATGAGGTGTTTTTTGACAAGTATCACTGCATCCTGCACTCTCACATCCCTTATCACACATACCACCCTCGTCACTTCCGTCGGAGCAATCCTTCTCGTTGTTGCAAACCTTGTCTGTGTGGATGCACTCACTGGCGTCGCTTGCACAGCGGAAGCTCCCGAAGCAACGAGTGTCGCTCTTTGTTGCAACGCTCTGGTCGGCTGCAACGGAAAGAATATGCAACGCGTTGCATGTCAAAAGTATTGATATACATCCCTAAATAACAATTGAAGAGCACAAAGTTACAGTCCGCGTCCTGTAGCTTTGCCTATCGTTGGAGGGCCACTAGACTACAATAGTACTCGTTCAAAAACACATAGCATTATTGAGAATGTATCTCTCCATAAGCAACAGATGCTTTTTTGTATCTTCTCTAAAGCAACGTGTTGCATCCGAAAAGATACACAAGGAGCTTTTTGGAATGATTCAATGATTTTATTACAGCCAGAAAATACATACAGTACACTAGGCCATGTCAATACAATAAAATTTCTAACAGAATTACAATAAAAATACATAAATGAAGATAATACACAACATTCAGTGCAAGAGTAGGCTTCAAAGCTATTCAGTTTTTCAAAATAAATAAATAAATGAAATAAAGTTAAAAAATAAAAATAAGAATACAGAAATATCAATAAACAATAATTACTAAACTTCAATTCTATCACAGTCTATATAGCCTATTGTAATAATTTTAATCTTACTCAATTACTTTGGAAGCAACAGATGCTTTTTTGTATCTTCTCAAAAACAACGTGTTGCATCCGAAAAGATACACAAGGAGCTTTTTGAATGCAACAAATGCTTTTTCTTTATCTTCTCATAAGCAACGTGTTGCACCCGAAAAGATACACAAGGAGCTTTTTGGATGCAAAAGATGCTTTTTTGTATCTTCTCAAAAGCAACGTGTGGCATCCGAAAAGATACACAAGGAGCTTTTTGGATGCAACAGATGCTTTTTTGTATCTTCTCAAAAACAACGTGTTGCATCCGAAAAGATACACAAGGAGCTTTTTGAATGCAACAAATGCTTCTTCTTTATCTTCTCATAAGCAACGTGTTGCACCCGAAAAGATACACAAGTAGCTTTTTGGATGCAAAAGATGCTTTTTTGTATCTTCTCAAAAGCAACGTGTGGCATCCGAAAAGATACACAAGGAGCTTTTTGGATGCAACAAATGCTTCTTCTTTATCTTCTCAATAGCAACGTGTTGCATCCGAAAAGATACACAAGGAGCTTTTTGGATGCAACAGATGCTTTTTTGTATCTTCTCAATAGCAACGTGTTGCATCCGAAAAGATACACAAGGAGCTTTTTGGATGCAACATATGTTTTTTTGTATCTTCTTAAAAGCAACGTGTTGCATCCGAAAAGATACACAAGAAGTTTTTTGGAGTTACGTACTTTCAGCACAACACAGTCAATCAGCTGACATTCGTTCAACTTGCTGTTTCCATAGTTGGTGATACGCTGCAACTCTCAAGGAAGAGCAAGGAATAGCTTCAAGGAAGCTCTGTAGGGAGCTCCCGTCATCTAGGGATAGGGATCTGGGGACTCTGAAGCCTGATATTTCTGCAAAGCTGTGAATATTATCCGGCAAAACATACCTTGCCAACATACCGTTTCAAAGTCATGCATGCAAAGCTCAAGTCAAAGCTCAAAGTCATGAGACGCATACTGTCATAGCCACCTCTAATACAAGGCCCCGGCCTACGATATTACAACGTCGCAGTGTAGGCCTAGAATCTAATACATGATTGGTGAAAAATATTTTTAAAAATACCAGCTGATTTTTTCTATCAATCATGTATTAGATTCTAGGCCTACACTGCGACGTTGCAATATCGTAGGCCGGGGCCTTGTATTAGAGGTGGCTATTGTACTGTACTCCAAAGAAATTGATCGTGTCATAGGAATTTAAATGTTCAAATATTCTATAAACCTTGAATTTCAAAACCACAATCCCTAAAACCACTTAACCACAATACCCTCAGCCCCAAACACCGAAACTTCAATACTCTAAATTATACATAAACCTTGATACCTCACCCAAAGCCCCAAACCCTGAAACCCCAAGCCCTAGAACCCAAACCCCTGAACCCTGCAACTCTCAACCCTTTATCCCAAACCCTGGAATCCTAAACATCTAAACCCTAAACCCTAAACCAAAAAAACCCAAAAACTCACCATTTTTTGTGTAGTTGAGAAGTTGGTATTGTGGTAATTATTCATATGACCAAATGGCTCACACCGTTGAAAGGGAGGAGACTGTCTAGCTGGGCCAATGGCAGGCGTTCATGCCCTTGACCAATAGTAGTACTCGCCTACTAGTATTAATTCTGCTGCTCTTGTATTTAGTTTTAGTTTATCAGAGATTGACAATGGTGTAATAACCGAAACCGGTCTTTCTGAGTATCAATAAATCTGTGGTTTTTTAACAATTTCTTAGTCTTTTCCATTCAATAACTCACCATTCCCCTTCCGCGTCTTGCACAGTGCTTCCTCCTCATCAGAATTATCACCACAATCGTTCTTCTTATCACAAACCCACGTGTGGTAGATGCACCTCTCGTTCTTGCACTGGAACTGGTCGTGATGGCAACCCATACAGTTGAGTTCGTCGCGGCCGTTACTGCATTCTGATGTATGGTTGCAACGGGCTGAGGAAGGAATACAATGTCCTCGTTCACATTCAAACTCGAAGCGGGTGTCGCATTCGGGGGAGGAAGCTCCCGTGTTCGCGAAGACGGGAATGTGTGCAATGGGACGCTGTGGACAGGATTGCTCGTCGCTTGCATCGTCACAGTCATTCCGGCCGTTGCATTTCAACTCCTGAAAAGTATGAATTTGTCAAATTCAAGGTGAATTGGAACAGAATACTAGTATTTAAAGACTTGCACACTCTAAACGTTACATTTTAGCTCCTGAAACATCTAAATTTAACAAATAATTATAGGTAAAGTGAAACAGAATAATACTATTAAAAATTCTTGAGCACTCCTAACGTAGCGTTTCAGCTCATGAGATATCAAAATTTGTCAAATTCAAGGTTAGTTGAAACAAAATAATAATAATTATAACAATGGAAGAATAAGAATGTTGCTATCCGAAACCCTTTCACAGTTAAGAGAAGGTGAATTCTTTTACTGCATCGGTGTCAACGCCATCAAATAGAAGGGGTAGTAAGTCTTTCTCCAACTTTTGCCTGAAAAACTAGGGATCATCTTGTCAGACCACATCTGTTGGGAGAAGAGTTCCCTGCTCTGTTTCTTCATCCTTGTCCATCATTAGAAAAAAATATAGAGTTCAGCAGTGAATCCAGAACAGGATAGAATCCAGCACTGAATAAGCCTGTTTTTCACTAGTAGAGTTAGTGGTCGAGTAACTGGCATACGAACTTTACCGAGCTAACTCTACTCTACTCTTACTTGGTCGAGTAACTGTTTTCACTATAATTGAGAATAGTAGGTAAAGTGTGTTGTCTAGTGAACAGAACTAACCTTAAAATGTCAATACGGACTCCACTCTACTCTACTAGCTCGTTTAAATTAGTACTATCCCTTGGTGCTATCCCACTTCACTCTACTAGAAACTATTACTCTACCATGAAAGTTTAAATTTGGAAAGTTCACAAGATAGTTAGTACTTGCCCAGGGGCGTCTTCCACTAACTCTATAAATGAAAATCAGGCTTTAAGCCTACTTGATATTAACCATAGTTCATATTAACCATGGATTGCAGCGTTATTATATCGAGTACAGTGCTGCACGGACCATAGTTTGTCACCCTGAGCTGAATGGAGTGATTGCAGGATGAAATGATAGGGTGAATATCACCCATAATTCTGGAGTTGGAAAAGGATAGGGCTATCAGATTTTTTCCAATGACAGACAAGGATAGCAACCCAATAATAATCAGGTGCTGACTTTCCAACTGACCTTATCAATGCACTGTCCATTGTTGCAAGTGATCTGAGTAGGAGAGCACGTCCTGACATGATTACATTTGGCATGTTCGTCTGACGCATCACGACAGTCCATCTCCCCGTTGCACTCCAACTCAGCGGCTATACATGCTCCCGACCGACATCGGAACTGTGCAGTTTTGTCGCACAGGTGTGCGTCACAGCCTAGCTCGTCTGAACCGTCGCTGCAGTCAGGCTGGAAGTTGAAAATAATTAAAAATCCAGTAAGTTGAAATAAGAGTATTTTTTGAGGTGTGTACAGACTTATGCGCTACGAACACCTGCACTCCACTTCTCATCAGCTGATGCTATGCTTATCATATCTTCTGTATTTGTCAAAGACCTTTAAGATGCATAGACTCACATGCAGCGCTAGTGTCGTACTTGGAATTGAAATCCGCCATTGAGGGGGCAACCCATAAGATTATTACATACCAATGCCACCAATGCCTTTGTGATCTATTGTATTACAAATAAATAATATATAATATCTCGTGTTAAAATACCCCAATGGCAGCCTTCAATTTCAAGTAAGAGCTATCATTGGGAAGGCATAGGCATTGTGGGTCTATATCTCTTCAAGGTCTTTGGTATTTGTACAGAAACAGTAAGATAATGATGTAATAAGTCTAGGCATCAGTTGATGAAGAAAGAAGTGCTCGTGTTCGACGTGTGTAAAATAATTTTTAATTATTAATAATTTACAGTTTTTAATTTTTTACAAGTTTTACAGTTCTACAATTATTAACAACTTTAAAAGTGTCTGTACACTCCTTAATGAAGACTTAACCAATCATCATGTGAATTCATGTAACTGAATATCACAGAAATTAAATAGAAAGCATTCTAAAGTGTCTTTTTATCATAATTCACCGGTATCAATTTCAATTTCCCGTTTTCATTCGAGAGAAAGCTGAGAGAACTGGATCAAATAGTCTTTTTCGACTGAGAAGAATAATTCTCCATGAATGAATCAATAATTACACTACCGGTATCCTAAGAAGTTTAGGCCTATGTCTTAAGATGAGTTTAATGTCAGTAATATGTTAGTAATAATATCTGAAAATGTTTTATTGTTTTATTTTAATAACAGCACAATCAATTTATTAAATTAATAATATATTACAAACGTACTCATAATTTAAGAAACGTCAAGTTGAAAAAACGACAGCATAATGCTTACATTATTAGTATTTTTCAATTTTTGCTGGCTGAAGTTTTGAAATTTTCCTTTTATTGTCACTGCCGCCTGCCTCAACGATAAAAATTTACTATTACTTGTATAAAACAATTTTTCCCTTATTATTTCATTCCTTTCTAATTAATTTTCATTTTTCCCTTTTTTCATTAATGTAATTCTGTATCAAAATCTGATGTATATTTCTTATTTTATTTTTGCATTTTGTATCAGTTTTCTTTCATTTTTTACTTAAAATCTTTGAAGTGTAATATTTATTTTGTCTAAGTTTATTTATCTCTTGTAACTCATTTTTCCTGTAACTGGGCACCCGCCGAAAAACCTTTGGGTTTGGCAGGACCCTCAACTGTTTCAATTGTGAATAAAATTTTGATTTGATTTGGTAAAACATGAAAAAATGACAGTCAGATCCAACTTCTCAGAAGTCTGTAACTGAGATATCAAACAAAATTGGTCAAAATGTCAGTCACTTTATTTTATTATGTATCCTATTCTATACATATAAGTATAATAATTGTAATTGATTGAAGAAATAAATAAATAGAAATTTCAAGTACAAAAGAGGTGTGACCATGGCTTACTTTAGAAATCTAAAGTAGGCTGTGGTGTGACTCAATCTTGATCTTTGATTATATTTTTCAACAGATTGTATCGTTTGATGTAGCTTGACAATAATCTATACTGTAATAAGTCACAGATGTGTTCATTCACAGATTCTGACGTTGCGTTTGTGGTTTAATGGTATATTACAGGGGTCTCCAGCCTTTTTTATCCTAGGACCACATTGTTAATTCTTGGGAGGCTTAGAGTGCCAATAACAAGGATGCACGTGGAATTTGATTTGTGGGGACACACACGACGGGAATTTGTGGGGTATAAAATTATTATATTCCCATTTGAATAATATGAGGAGTTTCAAGTAGGTTTAATTGAAACACAGGAAGAAACAAACCAATTCATTTCATTTCAATGCAAAGTCCAATTTTTGAGTGTAGAAAGGCCATAAGAAAACTTGACAATGCATAAATTTAGCAAGTTGAACAAAATGATAATAATTTTTTTAATAGTAATAAGACAACTTGACAATACACGAATTTACAGAAAGTTACCAAGCTAAAAGAGAATACTTATTTTTAGTGAGAAGATAGCATTTATTTTCCACTCAGAATGTCCGCCCATTTAGGATCAAACTTTGTGGTCCCGATCATTAAAATTGTTTTCAAATGTTCATATGACAAGGTAGATCTGTATTTGGATTTAACAAACTTCATTTTTGAAAACGTCTGCTCACACTTTTAGGTAGATCCAAAAAGAGAAAACATAGCTTGAGCATGGTTTTTTATGCTTTCAGAGTCTTTTGCTGGGAGAGACATGTAGAGTCCGTGCAGACCATTTGCTAATATCTCGCAATGGTTGATCGCTGCTTGTTTACAGCTTATTCTACACTTATTAAGAATTACACAATTATGGAACGGCTCTACAATATTGACAATGACTCAGTCGGACTTATTAAGAGATGGAGTGGCTAGTAAGAGAAGAGTACTGAACTCACAGTTGTTGTCAAAAATGTGTATAGATATATATTTTAAAAAAATCTGCAGCAATAACTTTCG
Source organism: Nilaparvata lugens (assembly GCF_014356525.2). Classification (NCBI taxonomy): domain Eukaryota; kingdom Metazoa; phylum Arthropoda; class Insecta; order Hemiptera; family Delphacidae; genus Nilaparvata; species Nilaparvata lugens. The sequence continues at coordinate 32,013,011 of NC_052515.1, read as the reverse complement.
GCGGGCCGGACAAAATCTATCTGCGGGCCGGATGTGGCCCGCCGGCCGTAGGTTGGAGAGCCCTGGTCTATTAAGGTGCGTACAGACTGTCGCTCTGCTCCACAACCGAACGTCACTCCAGCAGAGCGATAGATGATCGACCGGGGAACGCGAGAAGATCTAACATCTTCCATAACGTTCATGATGTGTGCGCGGACTGTGGTTCGATGGTGGTACGAGGGCGGTGCGAGGGAGGAGCGTGCTCGGTGCGGGTTGGAAGCGCGAGTATGTGTACGCAGCTTTAGATTTAATTAGTGTCCCAGACCCCGGATGTAACTGATCTATGATGTTATGAAGCATTTGAAAATGTTTCCTCATTGTAAAATTGTATTATTATAGAGATGAACTTATCCAATTTATTTTTTTTTTTATTGCCTCACCTGCAAATCACACCGCTGAGCCTCGCTAACACACTCATTGCTAGTGCTGCACCGGAACTCGCACACTTCGGGTATGTTCGGCTGCGCTCGGCCATCCTCGGGTGCTCGACTCGAATCGCAGCCGAGCGTCTCATCCGAGTGGTCATCACAGTCCGCGTGCCAATTGCAGAGCAGGGCATCCGGGATACAACGGCTTCCATCCAGACAGGCGAACTGCCCTGGCAGGCAGTGCAACTGGAAACGAGAAATATAAATTATCAGAGGAGGTAGATAGTGAGTGAGTTGTGGAGGATTAGTGAGGAAGGGAAGGCAGGAGGAGGAAAAGAAGAAGATGAAGGAGGAGCAAGTGAACTGGTCTAGCTATAGCTTATGCTATCTCTTCTCCATGCTACTATCTATCAATTTCACTCTCTTTTGTGTAGTTGAGAAATTGATATTGTGGTAATTATTCATATTGAATGAATAATTCTTGAATTATAAATGAATAAGTCATTTTTGACAATTTCTTAGTCTTTTTCATTCAATTTAACTCTCATTAAGATACCGACTCATTTTGGAAACTCATTCTTCATCAATAAAACTACTAGAAAAAACAAAATAATATCACTCAGAAGGAAGTTACAGAAGGGTCAAAACAACGTAGAGTGTATCAGAGAGTGTTGAAACAATGCATGTATTTGAATGTCTCTGCTCCCTTCTTATCTATCCAACATTCTATCCACTATAATCTAACCCAATTTGAATACACATCCAATGGTACACTATTATAAAGGATAGTGATGAAGATGGGAGAATGCAAGGAAGATGAAACACAGGAAGAAGACAGAGATGAAAGTTGTGAGAATATGAACGCATGGGAGCAAGAGAAGGTGAGAAGGAAGAGGAGAAAGTGAGAAGTAGTAGAAAAAGAAGTAGTTAGAGAAAGAACAACTTATAAAGTGATAAGTGGACTTAATTGTACGGTATACATATTGAAGAAGCAACGGTGGATTGTATCAGAGAAGGTAGAAATAAACGAGAATAACGGAACACTGTTCAATCATTTTTAAAGAATAGATAAAGTGTGAATTGTGTATCTGAATTGAATAAAATTTGTCAAAGACGAAGTGATATAGTAATGAGTGCACTTAAACATATAGAGTCAACAAAGAATAATAGAGAAGCAAAGTTCTCATATAGAACTGTGTATCAGAGAACGTAGAAATAAATGAAGAATATGGATCAATGCTATATCATTTTTGACAATAGATAAAGTGTGAAGTGTATATTTTGAATGTGATAAAATTGTAAAAACAGTTGTAATGTAAATGTAAAAACAGTTCAGTTGTGAGTGATGTGGTACTTTTCCATAATGAAAAACACAGATTGTAACATGTGTGTCATCTGATTGTATCATCAGATTGTCACATCTTTAAGACGATGTGATAAGACAAAGATTAAGTAGACTTGAACTGGGATGAAAACATGGTGGAGAAGTGAATGTGGAGGGTATCAGAGAAGGTGGAAATAAATGAGAAATATGAAACAATATTGAATAATTTTTGAGAATAGATAGAGTGTGGAGTGTGTATTTTGAAAGAAATAAAATTCATTAGAAGTGAAGGTGGAATTTATCAGAGAAGGTAAAAATAAATTAGAATTATGGAACAATGTAAGATCATTTTTGAGAATCGATAAATTGTGGAGTGTGTACTTTGAATGAAATAAAATCCATGAAAATATTGAAATACATTGTATTAAAACTAGTATAAATCTTGACTCACCTTACTGAAATCCTTGAGACCACAGAGACTCCTATCCTCATCCTCCCCCAAGGGACAATCCTTATTCCCGTCACACTTCTTTTTCGCGGCGATACAATGCCTCACAATCCCCGCCACACTGCTCTCTCCACACTCAAACTCTCCCCTCTCACAGGCCTCTCTCACACTGCACTCTCTCCCACCCTCCTTAAGATACATCCCGTCAGGACATGCACACTCCCTCATAATATCTTTCTTCGGAGACACCAAACATATATGACTACAATTCCCGTTATCCACTGCGCAGGGGTGGTTTCGCTGGGAATCTAGACCAGTAACTGCGGTGATGAAGATCTTGGAGTTTGAGTAAACTAGGTTTGAGAGGTCCAAAACCTTGCTACCCTTAAACTCCAGTTTGTTAGCGTAGTAGACGTTTTTGAAACCGGGGGTGGACCAGAAGATATCAGTCCCCACAGATGTGACAGATATTGGAGAGCTGTTCAGTTCGGAATAGGTGTGTCGTTCCTCTCCGTTCCAGTTTGTATGTTCTATACGTCTAGTCCCTGAATCAGCCCAGTACATACGGTGCAACATACCATCATAAAACAAGGGGATAAACGGTCCTCGAAGATTCTCCTCAAAGATATGTGTACGGGACATGACGTCACCACTTGCCATGGATAGTTTGTCGATGTGAGCGGTGGTGGGGGAAGTAAGTGAGACATACATGATGCCCTCTGATGGTATGACGGCTATACCACGTGGTATGTCGCCCTGTAGGTGGTTCATGATGGTTTTTCGGTGGTGATTGATGGTGTTGATCACCTCCACTTTGCCTAGTTCTGAGTCGGTCCAGTAGATGTTGGAGCCTAGGTTGTCGAAGGCGATGCCTGTGGGAGAAAAATTTATTTATAAAACTAAAATGATGAGAAATGTATCTAATTAGTATCAATCAGAATAATGTTATATTATCAGTGTTAGAACTGATTAGTGATGTATCTTATAAGACGTATCGTATAAGCCGAGTTGATTAAGGCTCAACTCACACTTACGCGACTCAGTAGGTCGAGAAGAGACTCGACTCTAGTCGAGAGCATAATTATGTTTTCAAATGGTGATGTCGCGGAGACTAGAATCGACTGGTCTGACTGTCACCATTTGAAAGCACATGCTCTCGACTAGAGTAGAGTCTCTTCTTGACATGAGTCGCGTAAGTGTGAGTTGAGCATAAGGCGATGCATCCTCTTCAGTCTGCTAGTGCGAACTTGTCGCGGGTTCGAATCCTGACGAATTCCATCGAATAGGCATGAACGTTTGATCATCTCATGATTCAACCTCACACTCCCATTACTCACGCATAAGCAAAACGTTAATGTGGGTATCATCCTCAATAATATTAGTGACATAACTTATTATGTATCTCAAAGCTGTGATAAGTAGTCTCTAGTAAAATTGTACTCGAATAAAGAGCCATGATACATTTAGAAAGTATATTAGCATGAATAAAAGATAGCATAAGTAGCTATCCCATGGTATAAATCGTTCTCGTTTCTGTCAACTATTGTATTGTTGTTTTGGTGAGAGTATAAAAACGGCACAGTATGAGAGACTACCAGCATCACATAGCTTCACCAGCATGAAACAGATCTTCTAGGAGTATAGGCTTGAGTTAACATTTAAAATTGGAACATGAACTCCCCTTTACCATGAGATATATTCATGTGCTATTTTACCTCTATGATATTAGGCTAGTCACACATTGAGATATGACGGGACGTATCATGACGTGACCCAGCTAGATATCATAGAATGATCATATTATAATATTTATCTTTTTTCTGTATAGGGCTACTTGTAATATAAATATAAAGAAAAAAAATCTCAGTATCATTTTTTCAAGTGATATCACTTGAAAATGGCATAAATGTCCGAAACATGTTGTGATTAAATATTTCAAAAAAGGGTACTGAGATTTTTATTTTCTTTATATTTATCTAATATTTATCTATGTTCACATGGGCCAGCTTTGTCCTAATGTGGACATTATGAGAGTTCATGATTGAACTGAAGTATCCAAATTCAGCCGACTTTTCTCATCCCTCCTAGAGAGAACGAACAATTTTTCTAAATTATAATGATGATGATGTTGATGTTGATGATGATGATAAATAATCCTCACCTTCTATCCGTCCAACGCCAGTAGTCACAATATCTCTGGCCTGTAGAGTTTTCAGATCAACTGAAGACATTTTCCGATTGTAAGAGTCGCCCACTATCAGGCTGCCATCTTGAGAGTTGTACTGTAGAGCGCTTATGTCTCCAATCATCGCGTTCCCCTGTAACAATCCATGGATTCATCTATATAAATAATAAAAATCGAGCCTCAAATTTTGACATTCGATAACTTTTTTATATGTACACCGAATTTGATTATTTTTGTAGTTGTGTTTGTTATGTTCAGGAGAAGGTTTATGGCCTATCAAATTTATGATCTGACTTCAGGACTCTTTCCTACGGTCCTTCAAAGTGTACATGTAATCCTTATGAGAGAAGATTAATTTGTGAGCTGGCCTCACACAGAGATAGGAATCAGCTGTTATAATCATTCCGTCATCCATCAACATATTGATAAACAGAACACAATTCTCAAAAATGATCGTGTTTATATTTCACAGCTGGCTATACGTCATCTTATGAATTTCGGGGATGCGATATTTTGATTTTTCACATACTCACTTTTTTACTATCCACAGCTGTTTCAGCAAAGGATGAATTATCCTTTCAATGTCATTCAGCGAGTTTTCTCAAGGATGAGACCTAGTGCAGTCGAATCTCCATATCATAAACCTACTATGTTCCAAATTTCGTGAAAATCGTTAGAGCAGTTTTCGAGATCCGTTAAACATAAATAACCAGATATAAAAATAGCCAGATATGAAAATAATCAGATATATAAATACAGAAATTGCTCGCTTAATATAATAGGATATACGTCATATTCAGTAGATGAACTTCAATTCTGATACTATAACAATTATGAATAAATGAATGGATTATCGACTTATGAATGAGTAAAAATACTCTCGTACTGTATTCATTCACTTATCTACTTATGACATCATGTCCCACGAGAATAAACATGTCACTAATTATGAATCATATCATGACACACGTGAATCATATTATTGTAAATATTACTATGATATACGTCATATAATAGATGTATTTCAATTCTGATACAATGCATTTTAATTATTATTATTCAACTAAGATCCAAATTAAATGCTGTAAATTACCCCTGAATACTTCTGCTACTGCAAATATTGACAACAGGATAAACAGCTTCATGGAAATTCGATGAGCACTAGTATTCAAAAATTATTTGTCAGCCCGGGAATTTTTGAATAGTAGCGCTCATCGAATTTTCATTTAGCTGTTTATCCTGTTGTCAATATTTGCAGTAGCAGAAGTCTTCGGGGTGAATTACAGCATTTAATTTGGATTTTCGTTTAATAATAATAAAAAATTCATTAGCATTTGAATAATTGCAATATCTCAGTAATTTCCATCTGCATTTTATCAATGCATGATTAGGCGTACTATATTGATGTAAAATCATCATCAATGCTTATCTTGCAAAATTATTGAAAGAATAAATCAACTAATCAACAAGCAAATTAAAGTGTGGATGAATGAATCATTCAATTGATAAGAGTATGAATAGATGAATCAACTAATGAATTAATTAATTACCTGATCTAGAGGCAACTCCTCAATATGAACCCTTCCCAGCTGTTTATGCTGGTAACTGAGCAGCCTATCTCTGTTGCCAATGACCAACTCCTGCTTCTTCTCTGTTTCAATACAGCTGTGATTGTTGGCTGCCAGCTGTTTGCCGTCTGGGCATGCGCAGCTGTAGCGTCGGCTGTTGCCAGCTGGTGAGGGTGAGGAGCTCGAGTCCACTCGTTCAGGAGCCAACAGGCAGAGGTCCGAGCAGGGTGCGCCGAAACAGTAGTTGATTTGCTGAAAGTGCAACAAAAAGATCTAATTAAAATTCTCATGTCATGAAAAAACAATCTCTACATATAATAGGACAATCTGAAATTCCTTACATAAAATAATAACAATAATTATGCAGTTATAATAATAAATATCGGAGACCGAGCTTCGCTCTGGAGTACAAAAACAAAAGAAATTTATCACGAAAGAAGAAATTATAATAACATTCATACATAAATGTTCTATCTAGTTCCCATAGATTAGTTCCCAGAGGAATGCAAAAATTTCCCTCACAAAGGCCCACTTGCACAAAAGCCGGTTAAATTTTAATTCTGATCAACTTCAAATGAACCAAATCAGAGAAGACTATTTCAAAAAGATGGATCTACTGGAATTAATCAGGATTGAAAATAACCCAGCTTTTTTGCAACCGGCACTAAGTACCTGATTGAATGATTACAAAAGTTCAACAGCTGAGTCATAATTTTGACACAGTCCCACACACATGAACTCGCTCACTCACTTCCATCACCAACAGACGACAAAATAATTATTATCAACTGTTTTTCCAAGGATGAATAATAATTATCCTTTTAATGTCCTTCAGCCAGTTTTTCAAGGGATGAGACCTAGTGCAATCGAATCTTTATATTATAAACCTACTATGTTCTGAATTTCGTGAGAATCGTTAGAGCCGTTTTCGAGATCCGGTGAAATACAAACATAAAAACATCTAAACATATGAACATATGAACAGAAGTTGCTCGTTTAATAGTATAGGATAATATCGAGTGACCTGGCTGGCTCAGGTCTGGTGTCAGAGTTTTCAGGTCGCAACTGATCAATTTCAGGGCCTCTGACATGACCTGACTACTGCTTTTTAGGCAGCTGTGACCGACAGATTAACTTTTCCATCCGAAACACGGATAAATAGGCAACGAAACAACAAATAAATAATACTAAAATAAGAACAAATGATAATAGGAAGAAAACAGACACATGCAACAAATTATATCCAAAATTAATTGAAAACTGTTGAAAATGTGTAAGTTGTACCATAAAGGAAAGCTTGAATAATAAGATATCCCATGGTATAGGGCGTCTATGTTCCAAATTTCACTGTTAACTCAAGATGAAAGTCTAACAAATTTTGTTTGGCTATAGCTATGTGACGCTGGGAGACTCTCATACTGTGCCGTTCTTACACTCTCACCCTAACAAAACAGTAAGGCCCGTATTATAGTAGACCCACGAAAAGAAACCCATGCCGTGGGATATTTTGTGAACCATTGCTATAAAATTATTAAAAAAAAAAAATAATAATATCGTGGCTGGCTGAGGTCTGGTGTCAGAGTTTTCAGGTCGCAACTGATCAATTTCAGGGCCTCTCACATGACCTAACGACTGCTTTTTAGGCAGCCGGGACCGAATAATAAAATTATTTATAATCGATCTGCTAACAAGTGGATAATTTATTACATGTATAAAGGTGCGTACAGATTTACGCGCCGCGAACATGAGCAATTCACTTTTAATCAGCTGATGCCAAGCTTTCTATATCTGTATCTCACCGTTTCTGTAAAAATACAGATATAGTCAGCTGATTAAAAGTGAATTGCTTATGTTCGTGGTGCGTTTATCTGTACGCACCTTTACACAGATGTCTAGAGAAGCCTAGCAATGGTTTACAAACATCCCACGGCGTGGGTTGCTTTTCGTGGTTTAGCGTGGGTCTACTTTGCGGCGGGCTTCAGGGCTGGTTTCCTAGCTCAGGGTTTAGCTAAGTTCTAGACTTTAAACAGCTGGAGTCAGAAAATTGGCTTTCCGAAACGGGGCATAGTCGTGGTTTTAATGGTAATCTTTATTTTCTCATTTCTATAATTTGACAAGCTTTTCTTTGACGAAATAAAACACTCCTCAATATTTCAAAATAGCTGAAACATTACACTATTTTCACTTTGTTTTTCGTAAGCTAATTTGAATGTGGACTGCTACTACGCCCCATTTCGGAAAGCCAATTTTCTGACTCCAACTGTTTAAAAGTCTAGAACTTATTTAGCTAAATCTCGAGCTCGGAAACTGGCCCTCAGTGTTCTGTTGGGGTGAGAATGTATAAGAAAGGTACATCAAGCAAAGACATCAATTCTGTGTTATTGTTTCGTTTACAGTCCCCGTATACAGTCTTTCCCTATCTTATGCACAGTGCGACTTATGTACTGTGGCGACTAAATGGCACCTAAAGTCTAAAGACTGAACCATTGCTCGGTTGATACTGCAACTCAGTGGAGTGATGGGGAGAAAGTTTTGGGATGCATAGGTGACTCATTCACTGACACCACCCCATTCAATAACTTTGTGCAGCAAAAAAAACTGACACTGTTGTACTTTTTACAAGAGCGCGACTGCCGGAAGGTTAAGAGAAAATTGGATGAAATAATCTATTATCATATACGATGATATAACCCAAATATAATACACTCACATCTATATCGTGCATAGCAGGATGGTAGACTTTGATTCCGTAGATTCTGTGTTTGTCCTGAACGACAGTTTTCCGATTTTTGCCGGTGAATTTGTTGGCCGACTCGATTTTCAGGGAATCCCAGTCGCTCCAGTAAATCGTGTCTTCGAAAACAGCTATCGAGTAGGGATGCACAACTGCGCGCTCTAGAACTTTCTGCAAAATTAACAAAAATAATTAGTAAAAATTGAATTTTATGTAATCTCTATACTTATAAAAGGCTAAGCCCCGACAGACTGAAATCACACCACAGCCCAAACTACTGAGCCTAAAAACTTGAAATTTTGCACGATTATTTATGGTAGCCTGAAAACATCCACTAAGAAAGGATTTTCAGAAATTTGCACCCCTGAGGGAGCTAGGGCCCCCCCAAAATTTTGTACTTTTTAACCGCTCATTGCACAGCAAAGTCATGGGAAACTTTTTTGTTCAGCTACGAAAAAAGATTAGATATATGCAGAAAAATTTCGATCAGGAGCTCAGGGGGGTCCAGGAGAGGACATTTTTCGAAAATTTTGATGTAAAATCACACTACAGCTCAAACTAATTGTCCTACAGACTTGAAACTTTGCACAAATATTCTTCAAACATGCTAGACGCGCACTAAGAACGGATTTTGAGATATATTGCCTCTAAGGGTTTCAAAGGATGAAAAAGGATCATATTAAGTAAGGTTATGAAAATGGTAAGGTGAGTGCTATATGGAAATGAAATAATTTATTTATTGACATGTGATATTCTAACATATGTTGTAATCATTGGAAATAACAAAATAATATGATAGAAATTCAAAAAAGAACATCTGTTCTGTTATTGCTTTCTACCTGATTCCACTCAACCTCAATAATATTGTTCTCTTGCAGTCGTTAACCATATTTATAATAAAATAAAGAGTTGGCTTAATACATGTACGGGATAGGAAAATTATGTTTGACGCATTATCACGTCTGAACTACTGGACTAATCAACTTGAAATTTTGCATATAGGCTAGATTCTTAATTAACCAAGGATGGTTATAGGCCAATTTTCAATTCTTCAAAATTTCATTACGTCAAGTTTTCAGATTATCAATTTTGAAAATAGATCCTTGCGAAGCACGGGTTCCTGCTAGTCTTCTATAATAGAATAGAGGAAAGAATATTGTCTAGGGAAAGGAAATTCACGAATGACGCATCATCAACGTCTCAACTACTCAACTGATCAACTTGAAATTTTGAATATGAATTTTTGATTATTTTTAATAACAGTGAACAGTTGATATTACATCAGATATACTGGTATCAGCTATATTCTCTATAGATGGCAATGGCAAGGCAGAGAAATCGGCAACGTTGTTCTCCTGTCTTCTCCATTGTCATTATAACGTGGACCCCACTATAATACTCCTACCACTTTTTGTATTACTTCTCGTAGTGGTTAATCTATAACTACTACTTCTTCTTCTATAAGAAGATTCTTCTTCCTCTTCTTCTTCCTCATCTACTACTACTTCTTCTACTACTACTACTACTACTACTACTACTACTTCTACTACTACTACTACTACTACTACTTCTTCTTCTTCTTCTTCTTCTTCTTCTTCTTCTTCTTCTTCTTCCTCTTCTTCTTCCTCATCTACTACTACTTCTTCTACTACTACTACTACTACTACTACTATTACTTCTTCTTCTTCTTCCTCATCTACTACTACTTCTTCTACTACTACTACTACTACTACTACTTCTTCTTCTTCTTCAACTTCTCCCCCTTTTCCTTCTTCTTCTATTTGTATTGGAACTATTAAAGAGAAATTTCAGGAATACATTTGACAAAATGTTACTTTACAGCCCAATAATTCCGCTATTAATGGAAAAATCAATTTGGAAATATGACGATATTATTAGGAAATTCATTTCAAACGAAAATTGTCTCCATAAAAATTATTGTTGGACGCATCGTTCACAAGTTATTGACAAAAAACCTAGGCGCCTACAATTTTTCCGATTGGGAATCCAACCAGTGTATGAGAAACTCTGGTCAAGCGTTTGAGAACCAGAAATGAGATTTTGGTGGAGCGCGCACTGCCTGGTGGCAGAATTTGGTACTACCAACTGAGCAAACTGCACGCTCGCGGAATCTAGCGTCAAAAAATGTAACTAGATTAGGTCTGCTACTAGAATAGAGACACACGCACTTGGATTTTACAAGATTTCAGCCTTATCTTTCGTTGTATCAAAAAATTGCAAGAGACATAATTTGTAGAGAATAATTTTTTCTATCTGTATCATCGATACATTGTTTAATTTTTGGTTCAACAAATGTACAATATTAGATTGAACTGAAGTTGTTTTACTGATATGTCTCAAAGTACTCTAGTTTGACAAGAGTGATCTATTGATGCTATACCGGGGTCTAAGTTATAATGGCAATGGAGAAAGATAGAGGAACAGCATTGCCGATTCTCTACCTAGCCACTGCCCCCTATAGAGGATAGCTGATACCGTTATATCTACACAACAGATATAGCCTAGCCAAACTTGTCCCACACACGAGAAAGCGAGGGTCTTTTTAAATGATGGACCGATTTTCAAAAATTGGTATTTATTAAAGTAAAAATTCGAAATGGACAACCTTTATAACAATGGAAAGGGAAAGTTTCAACGGTTTTTTTAATACAAGTGTTCAATATGGTCGCCGGCTGCTGAACGATCTGCGGAACCGTATCACTGCTGCCGTGCACTCAATAAGAATAAGAATAAGAATAAGAATAAGAATAAGAATAAGAATAAGAATAAGAATAAGAATAAGAATAAGAATAAGAATAAGAATAAGAATAAGAATAAGAATAAGAATAAGAATAAGAATAAGAATAAGAATAAGAATAAGAATAAGAATAAGAATAAGAATAAGAATAAGAATAAGAATAAGAATAAGAATAAGAATAAGAATAAGAATAAGAATAAGAATAAGAAAAGAATAAGAATAAGAATAAGAATAAGAATAAGAAAAGAATAAGAATAAGAATAAGAATAAGAATAAGAATAAGAATAAGAATAAGAATAAGAATAATAATAAGAATAAGAATAAGAATAAGAATAAGAATAAGAATGAGAATAAGAATAAGAATAAGAATAAGAATAGAATAAGAATAAGAATAAGAATAAGAATAGAATAAGAATAAGAATAAGAATAAGAATCAGAATAAGAATAAGAATAAGAATAAGAATAAGAATAAGAATAAGAATCAGAATAAGAATGAGAATAAGAATAAGAATAAGAATAAGAATACTTTTATTCAAATAAAGCAATAACAATGCAATAGGAAACGTCAATAAAAATATAACAAGTCGATAAACGTCATTAATACTATAACAAAAAACAAACAACGAACAAACAAACTCAATAATACCAGATACGCTTTCTCGCGTGTGGGACGAGTTTGGCTACCGCGTAGATGTTTGCCTTGCAGCAGCCGGAGGCCACATTCAACACTTGTAAGGTATTGAAAAAAACTTAGAAACTTTCTCTTTCTATTGGTATAAAGGTTGTTCATTTCGAATTTTCACTTTATTGAATACCAATTTTTGAAAATGGGTCCATCATTTAGAAAGATCCTGTATTGTGCTTCACTTATTTTAGGCTACTTTATCACTTCACTTTACTCTACTTCACTTTACTCCACTTCACTCTACTCTACTCTACTCAACTACTTCACTTTACTTTACACTCACCCTACGATCAGTGCCATCCAGCCTGATTGATTCAATAGTGGTCATTTTGGCATCGACCCAGTAGAGGCGTTGATTGCCGTGGTCTATGGTGATTCCATTCGGCCAGCCAAGATTTTCGCTGACAAACTCAAATACATCGGAGCCGTCCATTCCTGAGCGAGCTATCACCGACCTGTTACCCCAGTCTGACCAGTACATGTATCTATAAAACAAATTAATTATAATTAGAATCAAATTTAAATTCAATTAAAGACATAGCTAAATTCCCACTGTTAAATACTTGGTTATGTGGAAGAGGAGCTCTTATGTCCTAAACTTTGCCCACGACCTGTTACCTCAGTCTGACCAGTACATAATAAATTACTACAAAGTAAATAAATGGATGAAAATTAGAATTAGATTAAAACTCTATTAAAAAATATCAGGATTTCCATATTATTCAATACTGGTTCAAGTGGAAGAGAGGCTCTTATAGTTTCAACTTCGCCCACATCACTTTCAGTAAAGTTTGCACGGTTTTAGCTTAACCTTCCGGCAGTCGCGCTGTTGTAAAAAGTACAACAGTGTCAGTTATTTGCTGCACAAAACTATTGGGGTGGTGTCAGTGAATGAGTCACCTATCAATGCATTCCAAAACTTTCCCCCCATCACTCCACTGAGTTGCAGTATCAACCAAGCAATGGTTCAGTCTTTAGGTGCCATTTAGTCGCCACAGTGAATAAGATAGGGAAAGACTGTATACGGGGACTGTAAACGAACTAATAACACAGAATTGATGGCTTTGCTTGGTGTACCTTATTGGGCTATGAAATGGTAATCATCCAAATGTTCATAGGCAATAAATAATCCAAGAAGATGGGAAAAGTAATTATATAATCAGTTAATATGTTTTGACAGTAAACAGAGTACATAAAACTTGGAAAATTGGATGTTGTACAAAATACAACACGCGACTGCTCGTGTGATTGAGTAGGGCGCGACTACCGGAAGATTAAACTAAATAAATTTAATTCTAAATTGGATTAAATCCATATGAAGTCTCGTTCGCTGTATTGTAGTTCATTTTGAGTTCAAGCCACCAGCTGATTAATTAAATTCAGTTTAAGCTTTTACTGTACAAACGGGCGGTCCTTGACGATGCTATAACGTGCAAATGATAAGGCATCTTCTATCTATATATATAAAAGCGAAATGGCACTCACTCAGTCACTCACTCACTCACTCACTCACTCACTCGCATAACTCTACCGGACCAAAAACGTTCAAATTTGGTAGGTATGTTCAGTTGGCCCTTTAGAGGCGCACTAAGGAATCTTTTGGCAATATTTCAACTCTAAGGGTTGTTTTTAAGGGTTTAAAGTTCGTATTTTAGCATGTATATTCTTCTTCTCCCAATCTCTTAATCATAATTGAAATTTCCATATCATATGTTACTATAGAACTATAATCTAGATAGAGTACCTCTTTGAAACAGTTGTTAACTGGCAACTAAATTAATAATTTTGTCAGGTTGGCATTAAGTTGAGTTGACTTTGTTAGGTTGGCACCAAGTTGAAGATTTAAATGCATTTATCGCGGAAAAATTGATTGGGCACTGCTACTTCAATCCTGGGAATATTATATTACTAGCCGTCAGGCTCGCTTCGCTCGCCATATCCGTTTAGCCAGACGTTTAGTCTGGACCCCCGACTGGATCGTCCTAACATATGATAAAAATGCTCAAATGAAAAATGCAGGCGAGCGGAGCGAGCCTGCTGATCTCATTCTTGGACGATCCAGTCGGGGGTCCAGGGGGCGGAGCCCCTTGGCTAGACGGATATGGCGAGCGAAGCGAGCATGACGGCTAGTTTAATTATAATCTATTCACTTTCTTGGTAAGGGCTACCAGTATTTACATGCATGAAAATCAAATTCACAGCCAGACAAAATAAAGCGTTTTTGAGTTGGTGTTTTTAGAGTCTGTAGGGCAGGAAGATCTCCGATTGGCTGATTGAGTTGTCGCTTGAAAAAAGCTTGATGTGTTCTGGCCTAATAGTGGAAATATGTTGTGAGAAATAAAATAAATTTGAAAACATGATCCCTACTGGATTCTCTAATGTCAGTAGGCTCTGAATCTCAATGTCTGGTATATTGTGAATATTATTTCTATTAGTTCTAATAGGAGTATTCACACACAGCTTGGCCAAGCGACTATGAATAGGCGCGTTAGAGCTTATGGAAATTATATTTACACTGTACCGGACACGTTAACTGATGTATGTGGAAATCGATTGGCAAGGGCGACATGACAAGTTGCGAGGGCCATATGAAAAGTTTTTCAAGGCGTTTTTGTATTGACGGGGGACGAGCTTTCTGATTGGCTGATTATCATCTGATTCCTGAACGTCAACACAATCAGCCAATCGGAGAGCTTCCCGCCCTGCCGACTCGTCTGCCGCCAATTCAAAAACGCTTTGTTTGGCTTGGCCTTAGAATTGCATCAGCTCATGAGAAGTGAAATGCTCTTGTTTGTGGCGCATAAGTCTGTACGCAGCTTCATATAAGCTATCGCAATCGCGATATACATTGAAAGCTGATTATCGACCTGACGTAGGGTTCAGAGCGTACCCTATGGCTGGGTTGTACAGAGACCTGTTAAATTCAAATCATGGCTAAATGTGACAAGAACCAATCACAGAAGGTTTTTCTGATAAGAAGGCTCTCTGATTGGCTCTCGTGGCATTTAATCAGGATTCAAAGCTAACACAATTTTGTCAACTGGAAGATTCCAATCAACAAATCAATAAGAGAAATCTTATTTTCAAAAAAGCCTTCTCTGATTGGTTCTTGGGGCATTAAATCATGAATTTAACAGGCTTTTGTGCAACGGGGCACTCTGTTCATGCTGTTTTTATAATGTGACCCACTCTAGTTTCAAATTGTTTGATTGATTGATTGACTAACCCCCTCAAATGGTAAACAGTAGTGATTGATTGACAGACTCACCCCTCGTATGGCAGCAGGGCAATGCCTCTTGGATTGTTGATGTCGCTATTGTGCAGAACGGCGCAGTGTGATGCGTCAGCGCAGCAGACTCCAATCATCTTCATGCCAGAATCGGTGAAGTAGATGTTGCCCGTCACCCAGTCAACGGCCAAATCTTCCGGCTCCCTCAGACCTGCAATACAGACCAACAAACAGTGTTTCATCCAAATTTAAACTGATGTAAATTATTGGTACAAAGGGAGACAGACATTCACTTGATCAAGATCTTAGTTCATCAGAAAGGAGGAAGAGTGGAAGAAGAAGAAGAAGAAGAAGAAGAAGAAGAAGAAGAAGAAGAAGAAGAAGAAGAAGAAGAAGAAGAAGAAGAAGAAGAGGAAGAAGAAAAAGAGGAAAAAGATGAATAAAATTGATGGAAGAAGGAGAAGCAGGAGGAAGGAGTAGGAGAAGAATAAAAGATAGAAGAAAATAAAAACAAAGAGAAAAAGAAAAGAAGAAGAACAAGAATAAGGAAAAGGAAAAAAGAGAAACAAGAGCTTGGAGAAGAAGAGGAAGGAGAAGAAGTAGAAGAAGCAGAAGAGGAACAAAAATAAAAATAAAAGTGATGTTAGTAAAAGGAGGAGCAGGAGAAGGAGGATGAAGAGCAGACGGGGAAGAAAAACTGAAAAAATGAGGAGAAAGAGGTGAAGAAGAAGAAAAAACAAGAGAAAGAATTGAAGTGATGGAAGGAGGATGGGAGGAAGCAGAAGTAGGAGAAGAAGGAAAAGAGGATCAAGTAGAAGAAAGTCGAATATTTAAAAAAACAAGAAGGAAGAGGATCAAGATTGAAGAGAATGGGAGGAGAAAGAAGGGAAGAAGAAATAGATGATAAAAATGATGATAAGGAGAAGAAGGAGGAGGAATAGGAGTGGGAGGAGAAGAATGAGGAGGAGTAGGGGGAGAAGGAATGGAAGAAGGTGACGTAGAAGAAGTAGCAGAAAAAAGTAGACGAATTAATAGAAGTAGAAGAAGAAAGGGACTCAAAAAATGGGAAGACTAAGAAATTTAAAATGATACAAAATGAAGATTTCTAAAATTGATATGTTTAATAATTTACCTGCAGTTACAATAGGCATCCTCTCTGCCCCCAACTGCTGAGCTCTGACAATCATCTCATCCCCCTCGTAGATATTAGTCCAGTAGACATGGTGCCCCTGCACCTCCACCCCTATGGCCTGGCTCAGGTTGCGAGCCACCGCGTGGTACATGCCTGACTTCAGGAATCGAACCCGGATCTCTCTGCCCAGCGAGAAGTAGATCAGTGGTTCCTTGCCTCCTGCGATTGTCAAAAATAGGTATTGAATTAGAATTGTTATCTAATTAAATTCATAAATTGTTCAACTAATGAAGTATAGTCATAGAAAAGTGATAGCATAAGGAGATATCTCTTGAATAATTTAAAACTGAATTAGGAAATTGAAGAAGTTTTAGGCAATAGCCTGTTTTTTCTTTTCCGATTCTTGTATTTTTTTTTTGCTAACCTTATAAATAAACAAATAAATAATATCACAGAAGTAACTGATTGAAATTTAGTCCAGTCAAATAATGGTCGTTTTTCAGGACACAGCCCCGAAAGAATTTTTCACGACGGTTCTATATGTATTTTGGGGCGCTGAATTCGAATCTGAAATTTGCTGACACGTCAGAGGGCGGCTTAACCCCCAAACCCCCAAAACCCCTAAAAATTTGGACTTTTTTTGATTTTTTCATTTAATCTCAAACACTTCGAGTTTTTGGAGAAAAATCATTCTCAACAGAATTGAAGATAACAAAATTTCAAATAAATTGAGTGGTCGCGCAGGATTCTACCATTTTTGGTTCCGGAGCTTCGAATTTTCAAAAAAGGGGTATTTTTTAAGGGGTTTTCAAAATTATGCGAACCTCCCACTTCTACCCTATACAACTTGGATATTTTTCTGATATAGATGAAAAACCATACATCACGTGACAGTAATAGAATTAAAAAAAAATTGGCTTCAAATTGGGAATGGTCAATTTGGTTCTTCGCCTCTTGCAAATCACAAAGTACAATAATTTATTGAGATAGATTCATCATCTGATCAAATTCAGAGATTGTTTAACTATTAAGAAATTGATTAGCGGCTCTGTCTCCTGAAACTCACAATGTATAATTTTAATTATAATGTAATAATCGGAATCTAAGGGCCGGTTTCCGAGCTCGGGATTTAGCTAAGTCCTAGACTTTAAACAGCTGGAGACAGAAAATTGGCTTTCCGAAACGGGGCGTAGTCGCAGTCATTGTCATAGTCACTTTTGAATTAAATCTCGAAAAACTAGAAAATTGAACACATAATAAAATAAAGAGAAGATATTGTAAAGTTTCAGCTATTTTGAATTATTTAGTAATGTCTAATTTCGTCAAGGAAAAACGTTTCCAATTATAGAAATGAGGAAATAAAAACTACGACTACTGTTATAAAAGCTGCGACCACGCCCCGTTTTGGAAAGCCAATTTTCTGACTCCAGCTGTTTAAAGTCTAGAACTTGGCTAAATTCCGAGCTCGAAAACCGGTCCTAAGTGAATTTAATGAAAAGTACATTTTAGTGGCTCTTTGCGTCCTGCAATTCACAAAACTTCGAATAAATTCATGATCTTATTGAATGGAGAGAGATTTTTCATCCCTTATCAATACGGTCAAGCTATCCTCCTTGTTCCTCTCAATCATTTAACATAAATAATAATGTTCTTCAATGTTGTTTTCCATCACGAACTGCTTATTATTGAATCACTTTTTGCTTTTAGAAAAAACGACTAGCAGTCAGATATTTTACAATAAATGAATTAATCACTCACTGGACAACGAGATATTTCGGCAGTTCCGCCATCTTGTTGGTTGTATTCATAGACAAATAGAAGGATAGGATGGCAATTTTTTGTGTGCTGTTGGTGTCTAGTGGATTAGTGTGTGTTGGTGCTGTTGGTGTCTATTGGATTAGTGTCTGTTGGTGCTGTTGGTGTCTATTGGATTAGTGTCTGTTGGTGTCTATTGGTGTCTATTGGATTAGTGTCTGTTGGTGCTGTTGGTGTCTATTGGATTAGTGTCTGTTGGTGCTGTTGGTGTCTATTGGATTAGTGTCTGTTGGTGTCTATTGGATTAGTGTCTGTTGGTGCTGTTGGTGTCTATTGGTGTCTATTGGGTTTGTTGTGGCTAAGAAGGTAATCAAAAAGGATTCCTTCTACTTGTCTATGAGTACAACCAAGAAGATGGCGGAACTGCCGAAAGATCTCGTTGTCCAGTGATTGATTAATTCATTTATTGTAAAATATCTGACTGCTAGTCGTTTTTTCTAAAAGCAAAAAATAATAATGGATTAAATGCATAAATGAATGAATAACTTGTTCAGAAAATTAATCAATAAAAATGATTATTAATTAATTATTGATAATTTATTGAAGTAATATACTACCTTCTGCCCTGCAAGTATGTCCATCCTTTTGCAGTGCATACCCGGGGTCACAACTGCATCTGAATCCACCAACCAGGTTACTGCATTTCTGATCGCAAATTCCGAATTCCTTGCACTCATCGATGTCTAAAAAACACACACAAACAGTTGTTGAAACACATCATAAAACTCACACAACAAATGATAGGCCTACATAATAATGATACATACAATAGACCCTATAATATTTCAAAATAAAGAAATGAAAGTGACTTTCTGTGTAGTTGTGAAAGTGAAGTTATTATTTATTCCATTGACAATTACAAATCATAATTATAATAAATATAATATGATTGGGAGAAGACAACAGGCATAGCCCAAAACTGTCTTCTCTCAAATTTTTACAAATAGAAGTTTCAAAAAAGAATAAGGTTAAGACTTCACTTTCACTTCAAAAAGTCCAATTTCCACTTCAAAACTAATGACTAAACTAAAAATTTTGAATTTTTTATCGTGATAAATATAAATTTTATCACTCTATAGAATCATCTTCGAACCCCAACTGTGATATACGGTAACATTTTAGTTTTTGCCTGCCTAAATAGATTGTAATTGATGTATTTTTCTATACTTATTCAAAAAATTCGACTGAGTCATTGTGAATATTGTAGAACCGTTCCATAATTGAATAAAAACACAAATCTGTTGTCAAATTCTACACTGTTTTACTCGGTACACGATCATGGTTTTCGTGACCACATCGGTCACATTTTCAAGTTGACTGGTGAACTGTGTAGAATTTTTACAACATATTTGTGTTTCTATTCGATCATATTTATTAAATTTTTACTCTGTACTTGACAACTTCTGTGTAAATTTATGTTTGACAAGATCTTTTATATTCATGTATGAATCTATGGATCAAATAAATGCATTATTATTATTATTATTCAATATATCCATGATGATTGGAAACAACTTGATTCTGTCAAAACCGGAGATCATTACATTAATTTGTGATACAAGTTTCGCTTGTTACATCATCATTGATCTCTATAGTGAGGTCCACGTTATAATGACAGTATTTGATCAACTTTGGTTTTGCTTTTTTTGTCTATCTTCCGACAAAGCCGGTGGTACTATCCTTTTCCAGGTCCACAACGATACCAATTATGTTTTTGACGGTATAGGAATATAATTAATCAATGTAGAGAATCGGCATCGCTATTCTTCTATCTTTATAATAAATAAATAAATAATTTTATTTCCATCATAAAATTTACTTGACATTCATTTTAAGTTTTGGAAATTATATGACCACTTTGACAAGTTGTGTGGTCATTGTAAGTAATGTATTTAATTGTAATTTTAATTGTATGTAATAATTACATACAATTAAATACATTACTAATAATGACCACACAACTTGTCAAAGTTACAATTATTGTAATTGTAATTTATCCACTGCCATTATAACGTGGACCTTACTATAGTAAAAAATCTCTACCAATATAGGCTACTGGCCACAACAGCCAGGGATCGGAGAAGGTGGCAAAGAATCATGGACAATTTGTAACTATATTGTAAATTTTGTTTTTTCAGTAACTGCCAACCAAAAATCACCTCAATTGGGAGGCTTTTGTTCATTTCATGAATGTCAATAAAGCTATTATTAGTATCATTATAATAGGCTACTAGACGAATTTTCCAAGTAAGAACTGTATGTATTTAACGTATACGAAGGGTGGAACAAAATTACAAGGAATACATAAAGAGATTGAGGTAAAATGAAATTTGAAATAACTTCAATAACTTGTTTTAATAACTTGAAATCTACAGTATTTTTCCATAATAATGAAAGCAAATGTGAAAACATTGGTTTGCTATCATCATTTTATCAAAAGATCTATCAAGTTAATCAGTTTGGTAGTAGGCCTACAGACGTGATGCTACACCAAACGTTTATTTCGTATAACATCATGGTAGGCCTATTAGCCAATTCCTTATAAATTCTTGTTTGTATTAAAACTGTGTTTGAATATATGAGAGTTTTATTTTGTAAATTGCATTCTTTTGGAAATAAATATATTTCTGTCTGTGTGTCAAATCTTCCTTCATTAATGAGAAAATCTATGAAAATGAAATGAATTTGCATAATATTCCAGAAAATATTTGTTTCTTGAAAGTGAAATTTAATCTATCGGTTGAAAATGTTACGGTACTGGGATTATAACATTTTGGAGAAAAGCAGTTTTGGGCTAAGTCTGTTGCTCTCTCCCAATTATATAAGTAGGCTTATGATTTATAATGATATCAACAGATAAATTGATTAATTCTTTGTAAAATATTACCATAGTACCTTTTTGAAAACTTTTAATATACAATAACAAACTAAAAAACACAAAATTAATATTTGTTAATATTTTACTCACCAACACAGACTCCATTGTCGTGTTTATATCCTTTGTTGCAGAGACAGATCTGGCCCGAGGGGGATTGGAAGCACTGTTCTATGCTACAGTTGGCCTTGCCATTACAATCAACTAAACAACAAATTACAAAATA
Organism: Nilaparvata lugens; assembly: GCF_014356525.2. Lineage (NCBI taxonomy): Eukaryota > Metazoa > Arthropoda > Insecta > Hemiptera > Delphacidae > Nilaparvata > Nilaparvata lugens. The sequence goes on along the minus strand of NC_052515.1, from coordinate 31,991,625 downwards.
TTATTTAAAAAAATGATTGCTAATGGACAATGGAAATTGTAATTCAACCTGAAAAGAAAAAAGGTCGAATTTATAAAATTTTTGTGACATTATGTTTTCAAACGCTCATAGAACATTTATATCAATAGTGACTGGAGTTTTCATGAAAAAAAAAACAAAACATTTCAACACAATTTTCGCCAGAAAGCAGTTACAATAATAGTAAAACTGAATAGGTCTATAGACATGATTGGAATTCAAGAAATAGAGGTGATTGGCTATCATAAATGAATCAACACTTTTCTGTGTAGCAATCTCGCAGTTTCTATCAATTGATGATTAAATTCAATTTGAAAATAGTTTTTACAAATAACTTGAATTGATTGATAGGTGAATTAATAAAATGCAATTATCAATTTTGATAATTAGTTATAAGATTGTGGAAATTTCTTCTATGTTTAGTTTTGAAGCATCCAATTTTGAAAATCTACTTTGTGAAATTCTTGAGAAATGAAAATTTTGTGAATTGAAGAGCTACAAGACTTAAGCTATTTTGGACTACCTATATGTTGTCTAAATTTGGGAGAGGAATAGCACAAGGTTACCTTACTTTTCCTCTCCCTATTATGTTGATATAATGTACTTATACTGAATAAAGAAATTTTGTCAATTGAAGAGCTACAAGACTTGACCTATTTCGGAATATGTATTATCTAAATTTGGGAGAGGAATAGCACAAGGTTACCTTATTTTCCTCTCTCTATTATTTTGATATAATTTACTTAGTGAATAAATGAATAAAATATGTCTGATGATAACACACGTATTATCAGTTACATATAATGATCAATTTCAAGTAACATTTTGTATAAGTAGTAGTTTGTTCTATGGCATTTAATTTGATTGATTACAGATGAAAATATTTATCATCACAAGATATGAGCTGATATAATTATCATAGATTAATTATTGATATAGTTACTTTTTTCATGGCACAACCCTCCTTCATCCGATCCATCGAAGCAATCTCTCTTATTGTTGCAAAGCGCCGAGATGTCAATGCACAGCGTTCTATCATGGCAAGGGAATCTCTCATTGTCCAGTGTACACTCGTCATCCATCGAGTAGACTCCTACCGCTAGAAAATAAATAAAGAGTATAAAATATGGATCCCCACTTATCAGTATCAGACATTTATTTAGCCTATTTATTCACTCACTTGAAAATAACATTAATTTTGAAACAACATGTTTCAAGTAAAAAAATTAAAAAGGGTACTTATTTTTTTTATTTCAATTCCTTGATGATTAAGAGTAGCCACCCACGGGTTTAGCAGGACCCAACAATGTAAAAATGTTGTTCTAATGAAATTGATTGATTGATAGCCTCGAATTTAGTCAGAATCACTGTTTTAAAACTCACAAAAGACACTACTTGAGAATGACATACACTTCAAAACTAGTCATGTAATCGAGTTTAATTCAAAAATATTACAAGGGTTTCATAGTGAGGTCCACGTTATAATGGTAGTGGAGGAAGATAAGAAAACATTCTCTTCTGAAACTTTTATTTGTAAAAATTTTGGAGAAGACAGTTTTTGGGCTATGCCTGTTGTCTTCTCCCAATCATAATATCATAATAATTATTATTATTATATTGTAATATTATGATTTGTGATTGTAAATGTAATAAATAATAATAATAATAACAACGTTGCCGATTCTCTGTCTTGCCACTGACTTCTAATAATAGAGGATATTATGCTGATACCTGTATAACTGATGTAATATTAACTGTTCATTCTTGTTTAGAATTTCTTCATAAAGATATTTATCTCGGGCCACTCCCGTGTTTCGGATGGACACGTTAAGTCGTCGGTCCCGGCTGCCTAGCAAGCAGTCGTTAGGTCATGTCAGAGGCCCTGAAATTGATCAGTTGCGACCTGAAAACTCTGACACCAGACCTGAGCCAGCCAGGTCACTCGATATTATTATTATTATATTCTTGTTTTAAATAATCAATTATATTTCATTCATCAAGTAAATACAAGTAACACAGAGTTTGAACTACAACAGAGTTGAATATATTTTGTTATGATTGAATAATGAATTTTCATAATTGTGATTAGATATTTTGTTGATTAATAATCTTCCTATATTATTGAAAAAGATCAAGTATCGTTGAAAAGGATAGCGCTATCTGCTTTGTCGAATGATAGACAAGGATAGCAACACTAATGTTAATCAAAAGGTGCGTACAGATATACGCGCCGCGAACATGAGCAATTCACTTTTGATCAGCTGATTATATCTGTATTTTTACAGAAACGGTAAGATACAGATATGAAAAGCTTGACATCAGCTGATTGAAAGTGAATTACTCATGTTCGCGGCGCGTAAATCTGTACGCACCTCAATACTGTCATTATAACGTGGACCTCACTATAGTGAACAAGTTCGAGGAAACTGGTTCGATAACAAAAAAGTAGGCAAGTCATTAAGAGTGTGAGTAGAAAAATTGAGAAGCAAATTCAATCTACTTGAAAAAAAAAATCAAAAATAATAAAATTGAATTAATCAATGCCTTGTGGTGTACATTGGACTCATAAATCCTAGTAACTTCACCTGATTAAGGATATTCTCATTTCAAATCAATAAAATATATAATATATTCAGAATAAATCTTTAAAGTGTAATATTTATTTTGTCTAAGTTTATTTATCTTTTGTAACTCGTTTTTTTCTGTAACTGGGCACCCGCCGAAAAACTTTTGGGTTTGACAGGACCCTCAATTGTTTGTATTGTGAATAAGAATGTTGATTGATTTTGATTGATTGATTAAAAAATCAGTACAGTAGGCTACCTATATCATAAATCTTGAAAACCAGTATGAAACTTAAGTCATAGCTATATATATATCTACTGTGATTGTATGTATAAATGAAATAATTACGGCAGTTTTCTTCATCAGATCCATCTTTGCAATCAGGTGATCCATCGCATTTGAAATCCTCCTCAATACAATGACCATCTCGACACTGGAATTCTTCTCTTGAACAGTGGTGTTTCTGGAGAACAGAAGTGATTTTGTCTTTTAATGAACTTCAAATTATATATAGTATTAGTAATAATTCAAATAATTCATAGTGATAACTCAATAACTGATCTAATAAATAATTCCAACAAATATAATTATCTATAGTACATTTTCTATACGCGGTACTTCATAAGTTTAGTGTAAGACAGGATGATTCAACTAGGCCTACACCCATTATTTTGTTTTGCACCACTATGGGTCTTGTTAGACTCAGTGGAAATTGTCATATTGTATAAATAAATAAATAATAAATTAATTAATGTGAAATATAACTTATTATCAAATTTTCCCAGTACAATTGTTTTGTTTTTTTTTTTTTTTGGTTTTCAATCTAAAGCTCACTCGATCATGGAAGTTCATTACATTCCAACAACATTAGTTCATTTCATTCCTCGAACTGGTTCCAGTTTACTAGTACCCGGTTGCACAAAAGTCTGTTAAATTCTAATCCCCATCAAATGCCACGAGAACCAATCAGAGAAGTCTTCTTTCAAAAAAACCTAACTTCTCTGATTGGTTCTCGTGGAATTCAATCATGATTCGAATTTAACAGGCTTTTGTAATACTGGGCCTTAGATTTGAAATTCACTGGAAAATCATGACATTTGATTTTAAGGTTTTCCATGATTTCTTGGCTGATTAGGAGGCTATTAAACAAAACTCAAATATATTATTGTGAAGAGGTTTAACTAGCCTACTTTTATTACTATAATAAATAACTATTAGAGTATTTATTTATTTATCATTTACAATCAACTTAAGAACAACGAAACAGACTACAGTCCAAAACTTCTTTTCATCCCAATTTCATAAAATAAATTGTCAAAATAAATGTTATTTGCGACTTTCCAACTCTTCACTAATTCCCACATTGAAACAAAACACAAACACACAAAACAATTTATTTTGAATTTAGAAAGATTAAGATCCGAATTGATAACAAAATTTCTTCTACTTAGTACCGAAAGAAATAATTCTGTTTCCAAAAGAAATTTGTCTTTCTCTTATCCAATATTATTTCTTTTCATAATCAGTCTGATAGTTTTGAAACTCATTGATTTTTCTATGAAAAATTGGAAATTAGCAATAGATTATTACAAAAAAACAGACTATTATCATTATCTAATCGCAATGATAAATAGTCCAATAAAACGAATTGTCCTGGAGTGAAACGTGAAAGTAATAAAATTTCTACATAAATTTTCACTAAATTCACTTACAACATAAGAAATTTGTGTGGGGGAGTATCGAATATATAATATCATCATTAAGAATAAATTATACAATATATCATTAATTGTGTGTATCTTCAAATCTACATATAAATAACACATGAGTCGAAGATGCTGCCTCAGATATTGAAAGGGCTAGTATAAAGTTCCCTTACAATGTTATCCAATCACATCAGAAAGTATACAATTATTATTTAACGGAAATCCTAAATAAATGCTGCAAATCACCCCGAAGACTTCTGCTACTGCAGACATTGACAACAAGGTTAACAGCTAGATGGAAATTCGATGAGAACTACTATCCAAAAATTATTTGCCAGCCCGGGAATCGAACCCGGTACCTCCCAATTGCCAGTCAGGAATGCTTACCCTTACACCAAACATCGTTAAATAATAATTATATATTAATTAGCATTTGAATAAATGCATTCTCTATTTAATTCCATCTGTATCCTGGTTGGCCGCTATGGCTTCGTATAAAATGAGCGCTGCAATCCAGAGATTGTCAGTTTGGTGTAAGGGTAAGCAGTCCTGACTAGCAATTGGGAGGTACCGGGTTCGATTCCCGGGCTGGCAAATAACTTTTGGATAGTAGTTCTCATCGAATTTCCATCTAGCTGTTAACCCTGTTGTCAATGTCTGCAGTAGCAGAAGTCTTCGGGGTGATTTACAGCATTTATTTAGGATTTTCGTTAAATAATAATTACATATTAATTAGCATTTGAATAAATGCATTCTCTATTTAATTCCATCTGTAGAAAGTATACCTCAACGGACATTAAATAAATTAGATCTTACTGGCGAATAAGTATGGTTTCTTCTAAATGAAGAAATTAGTAGGCTAGATTTCACTTGACCATTTGAAAATACAATAATTTTAAAATCATAATCCTGAATATTATTTCCATGATATTTTTTTATTCTTTCATTTTATAACAGAAATTGATAAACTACCTACCTATTCTCTATCTATTTATCAGCCGTATCTGTAAAGGTAGGCTATACAGCCTCCCTAATCCCTCTCTATCGATAGCTCTAAAAATACCTATTATCTATACCTATAGATAAACTACCTATTCTAATTTTTGCAGAAACTAAGAGTAAGAATAGAAGTTCATATCTTTATTCCACTGAGATGAATAAGATTAGATAAAAAGATATCTCTGTATCTTTATTTTCATTTTGACAGGAACTAACTGTATAAAAGTTTATATCTTTGATTCACTGAGTATTGATAGTAAATCATTTGAGTTATTGTATTGTGTCTTTTGTGAGAATAAAAAATGGCTTGATTTGATTAATAATTTATTACTGACCTGACATAGGGAAGTTTTCTCATCGCTATCATCCAGGCAATTGGGCTCACCATCGCAGACCCAAGCCCACGGAATACACATCTTATCATCACACGTGAATTGGGTTGCGTTGTCGCATTCAGGATACTGAAAACATGAATCAAATTTGACAAAATTATTTATTGATGTTGCTTTCCATGACAAAACACCATATAATGAATTTGCTGTAGTTCACACTCTGTGTTACATTTGTAAATATTTGAAAAACACTTACTTTTTTCTGAGGCTGATGAAGCTCCTCCTCATGAGTGGAAGAGGCATTCCTCATTGCATCATAATAAGTAGGTAAGTGATTCTCAAATATTTACAAAAATGTAACTCAGTGTATAAACTACAACAAAGTCAAAATTATTAATATTGAAATTGACACTACTACAAAGCACATTATAAAAATGAAATAAGTTTCGGTTGCTGCACGATATTTTTTTAATCTCCAGTAAACTGCTAGAATGAGATGCAATACTATACTATAACTAGCCGTCAGGCTCGCTTCGCTCACCATATCCGCCTAGCCAGGGGGCTCCACCCCCTGGACCCCCGACTGGATAGTCCAAAACTGAGATCAGCGTGCTCGCTTCGCTCGCCTGCTTTTTTCATTTGAGCATGCTTCATTCCATCAGAAAATCAAAGTAGGTACTGAGAAAACGCAGAAAAGCAGAGAAAAACGTTGGAAAAACGCTGATTTTGGGCGTATCTTTGATGAAATATTAAAGTCACCTCATCACAAAATTTTTAGACCTTATCTAAACCTATGTACAAAATTTGAACATATTCTGTCTATTAGGTACTTGATGAAAGAACTGAGAAAACGCAAAAAACGCTAATTATGGGCGTATCTTTGGCGTTATTTCAAACTCCTTCTAACACAACATTATTACACCCTAGCTGAGCTTTTGTACTAAATTCGAACAATTTCTGTTAATTTGTTCTCGATAAATCTGAGAAAAAGCAAAAACAAATAAAAAACGCTAATTTTGGGCGTATCTTTGACGTTATTGCAAATTCCTTCTAACACAACATTTTTACACCCTAGCTGAGCTTCTGTACTGAGTTTTAACATTTTATTCTGTTCATTTGTTCTCGATAACGCTGAGAAAACGCCAAAAAATGCTGGAGAAACGCAGATTTTGGGCGTATCTTTGGAAATTTTTCCAAATCCGTTCTTAGTGCGCCTCTAAAGGGCCAACTGAACATACCTACCAAATTTGAACGTTTTTGGTCCGGTAGATTTTTAGTTCTGCGAGTGAGTGATTGAGTGAGTGAGTGAGTGAGTCAGTCAGTAAGTGAGTGCCATTTCGGTTTTATATATATATAGATAAAGAAAAAGAGCTTGCCTTTTATACACGTACATGATAGGAAAATTATGTTTGACGCATCATCACGTTTAAACTACTGGACTGATTAACTTGATATTTTGCATATAGATTCTTAATTAACCGAGGTTGGTCATAAGCCCATTTTGAATTCTCTAAGATTTTATTACATCAAGTTTTCAGTTTGTCAAGTTTGTAATTAGACCCTTGCGGAGCACGGGTTACCTGTTAATTTGAAATAAATTCAATATCATCTCATACGTTTCCATCTGTATAAATATTGAAGGTTCTGAACTTGTATAATCATTGATTATTCAATCAATTTCTAGATCTTCCAGATTTCTTTATTTATCTATATTTATTCAATTCATTTATTTATTGAAGTTGCTTTCCATGACGAAATACTATATAATATAACTTTGTTATAGTTCAGACACTGTGTTACTGTGACACTGTGTAAATATTTGAAAAACACTCACTTTTCTTGGAGTATTAATGAATGCATTTCACTCTTGAGCCTCTGAGGCTGATGAAGCTCCTCTTCAGGAGTGAAATGCATTCCTCAATACTCCAACAAAAGTAAGTGTTTTTTCAAATATTTACAAGTAACACAGTGTCTTAACTACAACAAAGTCATTTATTTAATTAAATGTTTTTATTACTTACATTAATATGATGTTCTTGGTGTTGGGTGTGACATAATTGTTCATCCTCATCAGATCCATCTAAACAATCTCTGACGTCATTACATACCATGTCGCCATCTATGCAATTTCCGTTCCCACACTCGAAGAATTGCGGACCCCTGCAGAAGTCCAACTCTGAAAATTGTTCATGAATTTAAATTAAAATTTATATAAAATGGAACTGGATTCACCTCCAATTAATGGAAGTCCAACTCTGAAAATTTGTAATGAATTTTAATTTAAATTTATTCCAAATAAAACTGAATTAACCTACTATTTAATGAGAGTTCAACTATGCAAATAAGTTTATGTTTTTTTAATTTATCCCAAATTATTGAATTTAACTACAAAAATTTAATGAATGTCCAACTCCAATTAGTCATGAATTTTGATTTAAATTTATCCCAAATAATACTGGATTTATCCATAATTTAATGGAAGTTCAACTATAAAAATTGGTCATTAATTTCAATCCAAATAAAATTGAATTCACCTACTATTTGATAGAAGTTCAACTCTGAAAACTATTCATGAATTTTGATTAAAATTCGTCCAAAATGAAACTGAATTTACCTACTCTTATTTAATAATAAAAATCCAAACTATGTGCAAATTAGTCATGAATTTTAATTGAAATTTATCCCAAATAAAAATTAGTCGTAAATTTCTAATGAAATTTATACCAAATAAAACTTAATTAACCTACTATTTAATGGAAGTTCAACTTCGGAAATTAGTTAAGAATTTTGATTGGAATTCATCCCAAATAAAACTGAATTCACCTACTGTTCAATAGAAAAGCAACTCTGCAATTAAGTCATGAATTTAATTAAAATTTCATCCCAAATAATATTGAGTTCAAATACAATTTAATGAAAGTCCAGCTCTGCAAATGAGTCATGAATTTTAATTGAAATTTATCCCAAATAAAAATTAGTCGTAAATTTCTAATGAAATTTATACCAAATAAAACTTAATTAACCTACTATTTAATGGAAGTTCAACTTCGGAAATTAGTTAAGAATTTTGATTGGAATTCATCCCAAATAAAACTGAATTCACCTACTGTTCAATAGAAAAGCAACTCTGCAATTAAGTCATGAATTTAATTAAAATTTCATCCCAAATAATATTGAGTTCAAATACAATTTAATGAAAGTCCAGCTCTGCAAATGAGTCATGAATTTTAATTGAAATTTATCCCAAATAAAACTGGATTTACCATCAATTTAATAGAAGTCCAACTATGGAAATTAGTCATGAATTTTAATTGAAATTTATTCCAAATAAAATTGAATTCATTCAGAATTCAATGGAAGTCCAACTCTGAAAATTATTCATGAATTTTTATTAAAATTCGTTCAAAATGAAACTGAATTCACCTACATTTATTTAATAATAAAAATCCAACTATGTGCAAATAATTCATGAATTTAAATTTAAATTTATCCCAAATGAAACTGAATTTACCTATTATTTAATAGAAAGCAACTCGCAAATTAGTTATAAATTTTAATTATTAAAATCTCAAAAGGAATTCAATTCACCTACAATAATTTAATGAAAGTTCAACTCTGAAAATTAGTCGTGAATTTTAATTCAAATTTATCCCAAATTAAACTGAATTTACCTTCAGTTTAATAGAACTCTGCTAAGAAATAAATCTAAAAAAATATTGAATTCAAACGTGACTTGATATTTTCAAAACTACTAAAAAAATATTAGAGAAGTCCATGTTTTAATGGCAATGTTTGATCAACATTGGTGTCGCTATCCTTGTCTATCATCCAACCATGTTTTCAATTGAAATTCATCGCCAAAAATTTAATAAAAACCACTTGATATTATTGTAAAAACCACTGCTGACTTGTGAAACAATGATAATTATTATTCGAGATAGACTTACAACACTTATAATCGTATTTCAAATATTCTTATAATTAATTAGTGGTTTCGAATAAATATAAGTTGCTATTATCCAATATCTACCACATCACTTTCACAATAACACAGAAATTGAAATTACTGAGATATTGCAATTATTCAAATGCTAATAATTATTATTAAACGAAAATCCTAATTGAATGCTGTAAATCACCCTAAAGACTTTTGCGGTACTGCAAATATTGGCAACAGGCTAATAATTTACAGCATTTAATTTGGATTTTTGTTTAGTAATAATATTATTGAAACAGAAATTGAATTAATAATTCACAGTAGCTTAATAGAACGTTTAAAGCAGCTATAACAATAGACCAATAATTGAAAAATCAGAAGGTGAAATCATAGAGAAATAATAGCATAAACTTATGCTATATTTTGTTCATGATTATATCTTGCCGTACATACTTATGATATAAGTACTGTTGAGGATAAAAATAATATAACAAATATTGAGGTGAAAAATATTGAAAGTGGGGTATTGAACATTTTAATTTTTACTACAAATTGTAGTACAAATGTACTGCAAAATGTAGTAGAAAATAAATTTGTACTACAAATAACTCAAAAGTTATTCCAATAATTTTGAAGAGAACTCCAAGTGTAAGCAGTGAGTTTCAGGATAACACTTTTTCTCCGAAAATAGAAATGTAGTTCAGAAATTATAGTGATTTTAAAAATTAGAGGATTCAATTTCATAAACAATAGGAAACCTTACTAAAGCTGTGTTTACACCGGAGTTATTAGAACAAGTTTTTAACATTTTTGTTATCAACTGATGTTAATTACAAAAGTCAATAACATCATGTTAAGTTGCGTTTACACCGGAGTTGATAACATGAGTTATTAATAAAAAGTTGTCAACTTACCTGAATCGACAAAAATTTTTCTTTACAAAAGTTGACAACTCTTGTTTTTAACAGAAAATTCCTTGTTATCAACAAGATCAAGAAAAATGGTTGACGATTCAGTTAAGTTAATAACGTTTTGTTAATAACTCGTGTTATTAACTCCGGTTCAGCTTTAGAATGAAGAACTGGATTAGACAAAATTCAGGCATTTGATTTCCTAGATTATTCTCATGAATAAATATAAGTATTTTCATGACTAAGTATATTTCAATAATTCATAACAGATATATAGGTTTATCACAATCGATAAATAACACTCCCATAAGCTTCATCCACACTATCATAAAAAGATTGTGAGACATTATCATAGAAAATATTTCAACTTTAGGCTAATAATAAAGTTTGAAAACTATCACCAGTAGAAAGTTTATTTTTAGCCTTTGCACAGCCTTAATATAGATAGAGCTATTGATGGCATTGATAGCTATTTGAATATATTAACTTTGCATTTGAAAATTCAATTAATTCCAAGAAAAATGTACATTTGAATTCAGTATTGTCGTTATAAAATAATATAGATAGAGCAGCTTCAATATAGATAGAGCTATTGATGGCATTGATAGCTATTTGAATATATTAACTTTGCATTTGAAAATTCAACTAATTCTAAGAAAAATGTACATTTGAATTCAGTATTGTCGTTATAAAATAATATAGATAGAGCAGCTTTAATATAGATAGAGCTATTGATAGCATTAATATCTATTTGAAAATAGAAATTCGCATTTGGAAATTCAGTTAATTCTAAGAAAAATAATGTACATTTCAATTCAGTATTGTCGTTATTTATTTATTTTATTCACAATCACAAATCATAATTATAATATATAATACGATTGGGAGAAGACAACAGGCATAGCCAAAAACTGTCTTCTCCCAAATTTGTACAAATAGAAATCTCAAAAAAGAGGTTAGATTTCACTTTCCACTTGAAAAAAATTTAATTTACTCTTCAAAACTAAGTATTAAGTTATAAGTATTATCTCAGCAGAGATGTTTAATCTTTCATATTCGTTCTACCTATTGTATTGGGAACTAATAAAAGCTTTTATTTATCAATTATTATTGAAGGAATTGACTTACCACAATTCTTTTCATCACTTCTGTCTGAACAATCATCTTTTTCATCGCAATGCTGAGCTAACAGAATGCATTCTCCATCATCACACATAAAGTGGTCTAAAGGACAACCATCGTGGCTGGGAATCAAACCTGCAAACAAAATTAGAACAAATTCAAATCAATCTTCTCTCCAAAACGCACTATACAATAAATTCAATAGTATTACTATCACAAGAATATCCCTACAAGACTATACGTCTGTGTGTAGGGCTGAGTTCCAGGTTACCTACTGGATCTAGATCTATTACAAATGTTGCAAAGATCAGAAAAAATTATGAGAATAGTTGAATTCAACACTTTAGGGAGGTCCACGTTACAATGATGGTGGAGAAATATAGGAAAACAACGTTGCTGATCCTTTGTCTTGTCAATGCCTTCTATGAAGGTAGCTGATACAGGTTTATTGATGTAATATTAACTGTTCATTCTCGTTTAAAATAATCAATTATATTTTATCAAGCAAGAAATTGTATTTCTCAATGATTTCATAATATCAAGATGGAATATTTTGTTGATTAATGATTAATTTTACATTGTTAAAAGACAATGTGCCAACAGAGCAAAGCGAGAGAGAGATAGCGCTAAGATAGCGCTATCTGCTTTGTTGAATGATAGACAAGGATAGCAATACTATATTGCTAATCAAACACTGTCATTATAACGTTGACCTCACTATAATAAAATATAATGTACGATGGACCTTAACCTTCCGACAGTCGCGCTGTTGTATAAAGTACAACAGCGTAAGTTTTTTTTGCTGCACAAATAAACTATTGAATGGGGTGGTGTCAGTGAATGAGTCACCTATGCATTCCAAAACTTTCCCCCATCACTCCACTGAGTTGCAGTATCAACCAACAATCTATATATATACTAACTAGTTAGTATATATATATCGTTGGTATCAACCGAGCAATGGTTAAGTCTGGTAGGTGCCATTTTTTTAGTCGCGACAGTGCATAAGTCGCACTATGCATAAGATAAAGAAAGACTGTATACGGAGACTGTAAACGAAACAATAACACAGAATTGATGGCTTTGCTTGATGTACCTTATTACCTATATGAAATGGTAATCATCCAAATCTTCATAGGCGTAAAATAATCGAAGAAGATGGAAAAAGTGATTATACAATTAGGTAATTAATATGTTTTGACAGTGAACAGAGTACATAACACTTGGATTATTGGATGTTGTACAAAATACAACACGACTTATGCACACGGGGCGCGACTACCGGAAGGTTAATAAAGTAGGAGTAATGTATTAAGTACTTTAAATCATAATGGAAGATTCATTAGGAATTGCAGTTAATCGAATCTGCTGGAGCATAATTATTGTATGTAATTATTTCAAATATCCAATGAAAGCTGAATAAATAGAACTAAAAGGACTCCTACTACACTGCAAATATTGACCGAAGAACTAAATAGCAGAAGGAAATTTTAAGAATGAAACTGTTCAAAGACAGTCAAAGGCAAAAATGTCTGCCTGCTGTCTTCTCTCAATCATAATATATTATTGTTTAAAATACGTTCGACTATTGATATTAGAATATTAAGTTTGTTTATGGTCCTGCAAAATTATTTATTATATATGTGAATACTTCCTATTTTGGTGATAATAATGTGAAATATTTCTTACATGTTTGGTTTTTAAGCATCTAAATTCAAAAATCTACTTTGTGAAAATAATAAAGGACTGAAAATTTTGTGAAGTGAACAACTACAAGACTTAACCTATTTTGGACTATGTGTAACCTAATCTAAATTTGGGAGAAGAGTAGCACAAGGTTACCTTATTTTTTCTCTCCCTATCATTTTGATTATGTACTTTTATTGTATGAATAATTAAAGAATAATAATTTGTTTCACACTATGGACGCGCAATATCGTGGTTTCCACCTCAATAATAATTTGTGATTGACAATAAATGAAAATAAATTAATACGGAAATAATATGATACTTTTTATGATTCGATATTGATTGAAATATTTTTGAATTGGAAGTAAAAGAGCTCACCTTCAAAAGTTTCAAATGAGGACGCCCCAATTGCAGCCAATATTACAATATTGGCTAAAAACCAAATGGCCCTCATGTTGGTAGACAGGAAGTGATTTTATCACTTGCAATAAAATTTGACTTACAACTATCTGAAAATTCAACAGAAAATCTATTATTAATTGGTGTGGAAATATGGAAAGGAACAAGTGTGTAGTTGTTAAATTATCAAGTACCTATATTAGGATTATCAAATCAAATCAAATAAAGTTTTATTCAGTACAGACATAAATAAAAATATATCCACTCTTTTTGATTTACCCCACATAGACAAGTCTGTCTGTGGGGAAAGAGTTCTAATGAAACTTCACTTGGAACTAGAAAGAAAATAAAAAATATTTACAATTTAACTTGATATAAAATGTTAATTAAATCTAGTGAAGAAAGTATATATGTTTGAATTGAAGTAGCACAATATACAGCTTACGGTATACAGCTTTAACATGGCACACGATAAAATTTAAAACTTCAAGAATGAAAGCCTACATCATGACTACACTAATATAAATGAAACTATTTAATTAATTAAAAGTTATTAAATCATTAATATCTATTAGAATGAATAGAAATATTTCTGAGTTTCTGTGACTGACTATAAATTTAAGAATTCATCCTTCACCCAAAAATTATATTGTGGGTAAATCTCTCATCAATTAATTCATAAAAATATTGAGTTTTATTTGAAATCTGTGTTCTCAAGAGCATTTGCCCCTCTATTGATTTTGTATCAATCAATCAACTCTAATGATTCATCTCAATTTCGTGATTAATTAAATAAAAATAGAATAGATATAGTTGAAAATAATGTTTGGATGGTGATGATTGATCTATAAATAGAGATTATATATTTATAAGCCATCAGGTATCAGAAAGTTTCAATGTCGGATAATTGATTAGTATTATACTTAAAAATTATCTATCGATAAAATTTGAAATATTGCAGTACCGTACGGAAAATTGATTAGTATTATACCGTACTCAAATATTATCTACGGTACCAGTAAAATTGGAAATAAGATCTCAACCTATTGCATTAAGAGTAGTAGACTAAACTTTAAAGTATGAAGTTTACCAACTTATAGTTATCTTCGATATCGTTATCTTTAGTTATCAAGATTCTAGATTATTCATGTCTGAGAATCTCATAGTATTATGAAGTTACAAATATCCGCAAGAAAATAATTAACAGCAATAGCTTGAATAGAAGAATATAAAAAATACAATAAATTTGTTGGTACCGTACTTTCTCAATATGGGAAGAACAGGAAATTCAAGAGAAATAAACTTTGAAACCTCTATGAACTCGATCTCACATCTTGTGAAAAAGCTCTCATAAAAGTATAGAAAAAAATTACATGGAAGCTTCCACAAATGGATTTCATAAAAATATTTCAAGCTACAATAATGGATACCTGCAGAATTAATATTATGTCCTTTAATTATTTGAATAGGAATGATCAAGAATATTCAATATTGATATTGAATCTACAGGCCTGACATATCACGATATGTACAGCATTTATCATGATATGAGACGTTGAAAGAAATACCAACTACAGCAACTTTTTCTAATAATTGAAATTTTATTTTCTCAGATAATTATATCTCAGTGTATTCTAAAATCAATATCATAAAATAATCAACCAATCACAAGGGTACTATGACAAGATTCAAGAATTAAAATAATTTATTCTCATCCACAATATTTGTTCTAATCAATAAATAGTCCGGTTGCTCTGTTGATTATACATTCATAATTACTCATCATATTTTTGTTTTTAGACATCAGAAAAATATGAAATAGGATGATATTATTGAGAAGGTAATTTTGAAGCTAAGGTTTCAACAAAAATCTATGTTATACTCAATCTGGGTAGCTCCTTCATGAAATTATAATTTGCAATTATTATTTAAGAATTTGAAGTGAGTATAACATTTTCTAGCTTAAAATATCTAACAATTCCGACTAAATTCCAGTTTTAATACAACGTGGTTACAATGGTGTTACTTGTTAAGGATTGATAAAACTTGTTCAACTTCTAGTCTCTTCACCTACACACTTTGAAAAATAGAGAGACTGAGTTAATAACTATCATACTAAGTACAAATCTATGAACTCACCTTTAAAAATAGACAATAAAAGCGGTTTCACCACATTTGCTAAAAAATATTCTAATAAAATTGATGTTTCACAGCCCACAAATCACAATTTTGTTCAGGAAAGAAGTTATCGGTTGCACATCGAAGCTCCAAGTGGCCGAAGATCAGCCTGAAATTCGGAAAGAATAGTCTAGAATTTTCTACCAATAGCAGAACTAGCTACAGATTCACTAAAAACTGTCAGTATTTACTACAGTGGAACATTAATGATCCCCATTCGAACGATGGTGACAGATTGATGTAGACCACGTGACTTGAAAACTAAGCCCGCGAGAAAACTTTTCAAATTCACAAACATTTTTTCGTTATATAATTTCTAGTTATGGAGGTTTTTGAAATAAGAAATTATCACAGAATATTGTAAAATCATTTCAAACCGCTTCAAGTTTCCTTGTGGAGGAAACAATATATAATCATATACAATGACACCCACTAGAATCTGTCATCATTCCTTACAGATATAACACCAACTCTTCTGATTCAACTAATTCTGAAACTTTGACTTGAATCTCACTCCAATTCTATTGATGATATCAGACAAGTTAATCCTAGGAATTAGCTTACATAATAGTATCAAAATAAATAGACAGAATACTCAAAAATCAATAGATTGAACCAATTTAATCAGTGTAAATAACTGAGTATGTTTGTGCTTGAGAATTATTATATAATATGGGTTCATTTTGATTGATCAAGGTGGCGGAATTGTGGTGTTGAAGCATGATAAGAGTATTGGAGAGGAAGACAACATTCTTAGAAGTGGGTCTATCCACTAGAGGGTGAAGCAAAATTAGGAAGATTTGTCGTTATCTCAGTTTTGATAAGATAAACTGATAATCTGCAACTGCGCTCCAATGAGGTTCATATTATACTGTCAGTATTAATTATAGATGATAACATTAACATTTCCCAGGTTTTCCACTTAAACAATTATGACAAATTGGAATGAATCTCACTACGCATAGTATTCGTTACCGTAATGAAATTGAAAATACTGTAATATTGATTTTCTATAGTGAGGTCCACGTTATAATGGCAGTGGATGAAGATAGGGAAACAGCGTTGCCGATCCTCCGCCTCAATTAATTATATATTTCTACAATGTCAAAAACAGATTTGGCTCCATTGCGGAGATTGATTGATTGATTGAGTACTTTATTTATGTAGATTACAATATATACTGGCTTATACACTTATATACAATAGCTTACAATACAGCAAAATTATAGATGAATTTACATAATATAGACTAAGAAAATAATTATTGAAAGTATATGATATGAAAAAGCAATTTGTAATATAATAACTATAGATAATAATTATATTGTTATGCATCTACATAAATTGGCGGAGCTTTGCACATATCAATGTCCATTCTTCGGAAGGAATATTAAAAATATCCTCCCCACTAACTCTCTACCAAAGAGATAGAGAAGGATAGTGCTACCTGCTTTGTCGAATGATAGACAAGGATAGCAACACCAAAGTTAATCAAATACTGTCATTATAACGTGGACCTTATTATAGTTTACAATCATAGATCGTCATTCACTTTGACTGGCTTCAGAACGACGATAAACGTTTCTAGTGGTTATTTTGAATGGATAACAAGCCAACGATATATTGTTACTTTTATTTTTTTTTTTTTATTTAAAATTACTTCTAATTTATTTCAAACAATACAGGTCCATATTGAGTGTATTTTGTTTGATTTGAATATTATTTTTGTGAAACACCATAAAATGTATATTTCATTTTATTATGGATAACTTGACTACAAAGTATTGTTACCGTTATTAAAAATTACTTCTTATTTATTTCAAACAATACAGGTCTATATTGAGTGTATTCTGTTTGATTTGAATTATTTTTGTGAAACACCATAAAATGTATATTTTAATCTATTAAATTACTTTTATCATTTTGAAAGAATAAATCAACAATACACTAATGCTATCCTATATCTATTAGAAATTGGTCTTGGTTCATTTATTTCTTATTTATTTATCATTTTACAAAGGCGACTTTCTAGAAGTATTTTAAGCCTAGGTGATGATGATGGGATGAATGATATTACAATGAAGGTAGAGTCATGAATGAATAAAAAGTATAGGTTGTGTGAATTTATATAGATCAACTATTTGGGATTACTCTTAATTTATCTGAAATTATATAGGTCTTTTAATGCGTGTATTTTGTTCGATTTCAATTTATTCAATGGAACACATTGAAATTATTATGAAGCATAATTTGTATTTTTATCAAATCACTTCTAATGATTGAATAATAAAAAGGGTACTTGATGAATATTTTATTGTGTTCCAATACTTTTATAGTAGCTCTATAAAGATTAGGTCTATTCATCAGCATAAACTCTATCTATTTAATATAAAATTAATGTATTCTTTGTATTTTATTATTTCTTGTCTTTTTTCTTTAGGGCTACTTTTAATATAAATAAATTATAAATATCAGTACCCTTTTAAATTATTTTATCACAACATGTTTCCGACATTCATGCCATTTTCAAGTCATTTTTACCGAGATTATATTTCATTTATTCTTTCTATATAGGGTATTCAATTTATATACAATCATATATGTTATATGTTGTGTTATCTATTCTCCATTATGAATAGAACAAAAAAGAAATAAATGTCAATCACTGAATGGAAGTGTTGTTGAAAAATCATATTTATTTAATTTGTGACCAGGCAGGTAACCCGTGCTCCGCAAGGCACTTATTAAAAACGTGGCGTACTGAAATCTTGAAGAACTCAAAATAGACCTATATAACCATCCTTGGAAAATTAAGAATCTTGTGCAAAGCTTCAAGTTAATCAGCCCAGTAGTTCAGACGTGATGATGCGTCATTCGTGAATTTCCTATTCCGTACGTTTGTACTATAATATGCCAATTCTTTCCTTTATTATATTATATAATTCCTTACGCTGGAATTACATGATTGTGATATTATCATCATCTCATTAGCTAGCAGATTTATATCTATACCTTTAATGTATTGTTGCCTACTTGTGTATTTATTCAGTTGATTTGTGAGAAAAATTGATAGCAATAATTCATAAAATAGAGTAATATAAATCAAATACATGAAAGTGAATAAATTCTTTACTGAATTAATCCATATGAAGGCCTCCTAACTAAAGCTGCGTTTACACCAAAGTTAATAACAAAATGTTAATAACTTAATCCTTTTAGATTCTTTTAGATTGAACATAACTTATCATACACATGATGAACATATGTGTTTGTCAAGTTCCATTCAATCTAATAGAATCCATCAGGATTAAGTTATTAACAATTTATAAGTTATTTTTAAGTTATTATAGTTGAGAATGACATTGTAGCCAATGTATCAATGTATAAATGTATAAAAGTATAAATTTGTTAATAACTTTGGTGTAAACCCAGCTCTACTATGTTCTATTGTCTGGGATGAAATATAAATTTGAACTAAAGTTTAATTCTACGGCTACACATTAACTTATATACAGTAAAGCTGCGTTTACACCAAAGTTGTCAACAAAATGTATATTTTCCTTCTTCATGGATTCTATTAGATTGAATATAACTTGTCAAACACATATGCACATCATGTGTTTGACAAGCTATATTCAACCAATAGAGTCTATAAGGATGGAAAAATAAACATTTTGTTGACAACTTTGGTGTAAACGCAGCTTTACTGTATATAAGTTAATGTGTAGCCATAGAATTGAACCTGGTTCAAATTTTTATTTCATCCCAGACAATAATTAATAGGATAGAAAGTTAGGCCTTCATATGAATTGATTTTGTAAGGAATTTATTCACTTTCATGTATGTGATGATTTATTTACTCTCTTTAATGAATATTTGCTATCAATTTCCCTCACAAATCAACTGATTAAATACCGTACACAAGTAGACCTATACCTATAATAATAATAAAGGAAAGAATTGGCATATAGTACAACTTTGGTGTAAACGCAGCTTGAGAAATGTTTCAAAATTGATAATTTTGAGGATAATAGATACGGTAATGTGATGTTTCAAACCAGCGTCAAAGCTGAAGAAATAAATCCGTAATCTTGTTGGATCTGTTAAATAAATATGACAATAAATATTATTATTGATGAGTGTAATTGCAAACATTGCACGTTGTTAAGTAAGCGATATTTTTGTTCAAATAAGCTGTTTACTACACACTTTCAATAATAAACTTTGATCTGCTTTGATATCCTAATATTTCCTTATTCAAATATTTTCTGGAATATAGTAGCCTAGATAACTACATCAAGAGAAAGGTTCATAAATTTTATATCTGATCACGAAATTCTTTCAAAAGGCTATGACTATCATAGGTGAAGTCCACGTTATAATGACAGTGTTTGATTGGCAATGGTATTGGTATCCTTGTCTATCATTCAACAAAGCGGATAGCGCTATCTCTTTCCCGCTTTGCTCTGTTGCCAGATCGTCTTTTAACAATGTAGAATTGATAATTAATTTCCAAAATATTTCATCTCAGTTGTGAAAATTCTTTATGAAATTTAAAAAAATATAATTTCTTGCTAAATAAAATATGATTGATCATTTATAAGACGAGAATGAACACAGTTAATATTATATGAATAAAGCTGTAGCAGCTACAGTCTATAGAAGGCATTGACAAGACAGAGGAACGGCAACGTTTTTCTCTTATCTTTATCCACTGCCATTGTAACATGGATCTCACTATAGTATTTGATTGTATATGGATCATAATACTGTAGTCACAGTGAATGTGATAATTAAAAATCTATGCTACATAACATAGAGCTTAATAAAATGATGAGATTAAAATGTCTTGCAAATTATTCTAAATATCCTGTAATTGTCTCTCATTGTATATATAGATTTATTTAATGCAAATTATTCTGAAAAACCTTGAATTATCTCTCATTTTATTTATAGATTCATTCCACTGTCACTTACAATGGAGAATTGAAACAAACTGAAACTAATTTGACACAAATGTAAAATATGATCACTCACCTTATAAACTCTCAGGTACCAAATACGGTATTGGAGAACTGGCAAATATAAAAAAATACTTATTCGTGCAAATAACTATCACTGAACGCTGAAGAATGTAATGATAATTTTCCGTAATTATCAGAATTTCAATATAGGTGTACTGATACTGATTTTACCATTATACAACACTGCAGCATTAGAGAAAATTTAAAATATGAATCAATATAATGGGAGCAAATAAATAGTGGAATCTTATTTTTCAATCCAATTGGAAATAAATTCATGTGCACAATGAAATAAAGATAACGGTAGGTATCTTGTACAGAGGCAACAAACACTTTTAATAATATTGATGTATTTTCAATTTTCAAAGTGATTGCGATATATTCAGCTTATTGTTAGAAAAAACTGGAATCTTCATTCATAGTATTTCATATTATGTAACAGTGAAAACTTGACAAAACTAGCCTATTTTAGAAAACAAAAATACAGTACACGGTATATTGCTCACTTTATCCTGAACTTATCACCGGGAATAAATTTAATTTGACAATAATTAATAGGATAGAAAGTTAGGCCTTCATATGAATTGATTTTGTAAGGAATTTATTCACTTTCATGTATGTGATGATTTATTTACTCTCTTTAATGAATATTTGCTATCAATTTCCCTCACAAATCAACTGATTAAATACCGTACACAAGTAGACCTATACCTATAATAATAATAAAGGAAAGAATTGGCATATAGTACAACTTTGGTGTAAACGCAGCTTGAGAAATGTTTCAAAATTGATAATTTTGAGGATAATAAATACGGTAATGTAATGTTTCAAACCAGCGTCAAAGCTGGAGTAATAAATCCGTAATCTTGTTGGATCTGTTAAATAAATATGACAATGAATATTATTATTGAGTGTAATTGCAAACATTGCACGTTGTTAAGTAAGCGATATTTTTGTTCAAATAAGCTGTTTACTACACACTTTCAATAATAAACTTTGATCTGCTTTGATATCCTAATATTTCCTTATTCAAATATTTTCTGGAATATAGTAGCCTAGATAACTACATCAAGAGAAAGGTTCATAAATTTTATATCTGATCACGAAATTCTTTCAAAAGGCTATGACTATCATAGGTGAAGTCCACGTTATAATGACAGTGTTTGATTGGCAATGGTATTGGTATCCTTGTCTATCATTCAACAAAGCGGATAGCGCTATCTCTTTCCCGCTTTGCTCTGTTGCCAGATCGTCTTTTAACAATGTAGAATTGATAATTAATTTCCAAAATATTTCATCTCAGTTGTGAAAATTCTTTATGAAATTTAAAAAAATATAATTTCTTGCTAAATAAAATATGATTGATCATTTATAAGACGAGAATGAACACAGTTAATATTATATGAATAAAGCTGTAGCAGCTACAGTCTATAGAAGGCATTGACAAGACAGAGGAACGGCAACGTTTTTCTCTTATCTTTATCCACTGCCATTGTAACATGGATCTCACTATAGTATTTGATTGTATATGGATCATAATACTGTAGTCACAGTGAATGTGATAATTAAAAATCTATGCTACATAACATAGAGCTTAATAAAATGATGAGATTAAAATGTCTTGCAAATTATTCTAAATATCCTGTAATTGTCTCTCATTGTATATATAGATTTATTTAATGCAAATTATTCTGAAAAACCTTGAATTATCTCTCATTTTATTTATAGATTCATTCCACTGTCACTTACAATGGAGAATTGAAACAAACTGAAACTAATTTGACACAAATGTAAAATATGATCACTCACCTTATAAACTCTCAGGTACCAAATACGGTATTGGAGAACTGGCAAATATAAAAAAATACTTATTCGTGCAAATAACTATCACTGAACGCTGAAGAATGTAATGATAATTTTCCGTAATTATCAGAATTTCAATATAGGTGTACTGATACTGATTTTACCATTATACAACACTGCAGCATTAGAGAAAATTTAAAATATGAATCAATATAATGGGAGCAAATAAATAGTGGAATCTTATTTTTCAATCCAATTGGAAATAAATTCATGTGCACAATGAAATAAAGATAACGGTAGGTATCTTGTACAGAGGCAACAAACACTTTTAATAATATTGATGTATTTTCAATTTTCAAAGTGATTGCGATATATTCAGCTTATTGTTAGAAAAAACTGGAATCTTCATTCATAGTATTTCATATTATGTAACAGTGAAAACTTGACAAAACTAGCCTATTTTAGAAAACAAAAATACAGTACACGGTATATTGCTCACTTTATCCTGAACTTATCACCGGGAATAAATTTAATTTGACAATAATTATTTTCAATCAATTTTCAATACACTAGGAATTATCACTGGGGATAAATTTAATTTGACAATATTATTTTCAATCAATTTTCAATGCACTAGAATATTATAGTTCTCAATCAAATCGCCCCACGTTTAAATACATGAATGAAAGCCAACTTTACAGCAAAATGTTTCAACTAAAATAAACAAAAATAGATACTTTGCCAATCGCCACTATTTAAAGATACACTTGTGTAATAAGCAGAATTACATTAGAAAAAACAAACATTGATCAGCTAATTATTTGACATTATTGCTTGCATATTTCAAATCTAATCTCTAGAGTAATTTAATAGTAAAATCAATGAGAAAAAACTTGTTCATCTAATTAATGCTTTGCCAGAGATTTATTAGTACAATGATACGCTAAGGTTGAAGATACCGAGTGTAGAAAATAATTAAAAGGTCATTGATGAGAGGGAAGTTCATTTGCATTATTTCAACTCTTCAACAGTTTTCAATCTTCTTATCAGTTAATTTAACAAAGTTACCACTTTTAAGTTGACCAGAGCATTTTGTTATCACAAGAAATAATGACCTTGGAGTAGTGCTCTATCAACTATAATATTGAGTTTGTGAAAAAATGATTCATCATCAGATTCTCCCAATTTCTCAGGAACGTCTCCAAAAAATGATTTTGAAGATAAAAAAATGCTGATTTAAAAAATTTTTTATTGTTAAAATTCTAGGGGAGACGAATATGTAAGTTTATCAGTTCATCAGAGATTGACAATGGTGTAATAACCGAAACCGGTCTTTCTAATTATCAATAAATCAGCGGTTTTTTGACAATTACTTAGTATTTTTCATTCATTATGAATAATTACCACAATATCAACTTCTTAACTACACAAAAAGTGAATATGTAAGTAGTGTGTCTGAAAATATTACTTCTGACAAAAAATTTCAAAGCATAAATTGTTTTCAAGTTTGCCTTAAAAATATTGATTAGTCTTCAAAATATATTTAAGTTACAATTTTCTAGGAAAGATATGAGAAATTTTGGTAGTGCGCACTTAGCATGTTTTTGTTGTTCTGTTTATATCAATTAATTGCGGAAAAATTTTTCGCTAGAGACAAATTTAGAATTTGAAGTTGTTTTGAGCTTAGAATTGTGCTTTGTAAGTAAGTACGCTCACGTCATAGAAAACAAATAAGTGCATTATAAATTATTATTGTTTTTTCTAGAATGATATTGTTTCTCATTCATTCAGATGTTGTTTTCTCATTTTTATAATTAGCAATCCGATAAGAATTGTTGGAGACGCTGTTCTAATCTCTGTACTACAGTGAGGTCCACGTTATAATGACAGTGGAGAAAGATAGGAGAACAACGTTGCCGATACTTACTTTACTTTTTCGTGTCCGGACTTCAAATTTTTCCAGCCCAATACCGGGCAAGGTCGGCAGCTAAATCATTTCCCTCCCAGAGGTCGTCAAATGTGCAGTGGGTTGGCAGTAGGGGGCATTGTAAAAGGTGTCGCATAGTCTGTGTATCTCCGCAGTCGCAAAAAATCTCCTCCGGTTGCTTGTATCCCCATTTAACCAGGTTTTCCTTCACCGGAGCCATGCCAGTTCTTATACGATTAAGGGTTCTCCATGTTAACCAGTTCAGATCCAAACCTGTTGCCACATTTTCGTCTGGAGGGTACCATTCTGGTGGTTCTGGTTTAGTACACTTCAAGAAACTACGTCTAGACTTTAGTCGAAAGCTGGGCGGTTCTTCGGTCCCATATAACATGTGTCTATCGTCGAAAGTCTGCTTAAATCTTTCCAGATACTCATGGGTGGCTCTCCGGATGTTAGGGGCGACTACTCCTGCTGCTTTGTAGAGTTGGGTGATGGGAGTCGGCTTCATGCATCCAGTCATGATACGGCAGGTTTCGTTAAGTGCCACGTCTATCTTTTTGGAGTGTGTGGATCGACACCACACCGGGCATGCATATTCTCCAACTGAGAAACTGAGTGCTTTTCCAGATGTCAAGAGAACCCTTGGGCTTGCTCCCCACTTGCTGTTACGCAGTTTTTTGATTATGTTGTTTCTCGCGTTGACTTTTGAAGCAGTGTTTTGGCAGTGTGTTTTATATGTTAGTGATCTGTCGAGGGTGACGCCTAGGTATTTGGGTGAGTCTGTATGTTCTAATTGTTGGCCTTCCCATTGAACATTCAGTTCTCTTCTGGCCTCCTTTGATCGTATGTGGAAGGCACACAGTTGTGTTTTTAATGGATTTGGCTTTAAACTGTTTTGTCTGTAGTATACTGACATGGCAGATAGTATTGCAGTTAGTTTTCCTTCCACTGCTTCAAAAGTCCGACTTTGAACTGCGATGGCCAAGTCGTCAGCATAAAGGAAGTGACGTGCATCAGGAGCTATAGGCTGGTCGTTGGTATATATGTTAAAAAGAAGAGGTGAGAGCACGCTTCCTTGGGCCAGTCCATTAATCTGATTTCTCCATCTGCTTTTGTTCCCATTGAGACTCACATAGAAACGCCTGTTTTGAAGGAGAGACTGAATTGTTCTGACTAGGTGGAAGTCTTGAGTTAGGTTGTATAGTTTTGTCATAAGTAGGTTGTGGTTGACTGTATCATACGCAGCTGTAAGATCTATAAGGGCTACTCCTGTAACAGTACCTTCCTCATATCCAGTCTCAATGTGTTCAGTCAGGTTCAGTATTTGGCTGGTACAGCATTTCCCAGGGCGAAATCCTGCTTGTTGGGGGATCAGCTTTTCCTCAATAAAAGGCCCTATTCGTTGGAATATGATACGCTCATATATTTTATATAGATGACACAAGAGAGATATGGGTCTATAGCTAGTGGCAAGGTCTGGTGATTTTCCTGGCTTCAATAAGGCGATCACCTTTGACTTTCTCCAGATTTTCGGCAAGGCAAAGGTGTTTATGCATGTGTTGAAGAGTTCCAGTAGCCATGTTCTGGTTTTCATTCCAAAGTGATTAATTTGGTCTGTACAGATGTCATCTATGCCTGGGGCTTTTCCATTTTTCATTGTTTTTAGAGCGGAATCCAGTTCTTCCATCATGATGGGTTGTTCAAGTAATTTGTTTTCCGACTCTTCTTTGCGTATTATTTTCCTACGGGTTAGTTTTCCTTTGGTTTTTCCATTTAAGAGTAATTGGTGGGCAATCATGTTTGAGGTAACTCTTCCAGGCAGGTTTATTACACAAGGGTCTCCACTTAGTTTTTTGATGAGATTCCAGGCTATTTTGCTACTATGCGTCATGTCTAGACGTTCTAGTGTTTCAATCCATTTATTCTGTCGGGCCATACTTGTCAAGTGGGTCACTCTTTCACCTAGTTCTATTGTTTCCTCGCCAAAAGGGTCTTCAGAGTACAGTCTCTGGTATTCATCCAGCAGTTCTTTAGCTTCAGGAGACATTCCTGGAATGTATTGTTGTCGGCATCCTCTGGGTATGTTTTTACACGAGATCTTCCTTAGAATCTTAACAAACTGATCGTAGTTTTCTGGGATGGCTGGAAGGTCAGCGACAGCATTATCTAACTCGTGGCTAAACTTGTCCCAATTAGCTTTTTTAAAATTAAATCTTCTCCTGAAGGGTATAGTGGGAGTTTTCAGGGCTGAGTATACCTTTATACCGATTGGGCGGTGTTGACTTTTTGGTATATGGTCATATACTGTTTTGACGCATTCGCCAGAAATTCTGGAAGACACCCAGCACAAGTCTGGGTTATATCCACGCCTCCACGCTCGACTGTAGAATGAGCAGGGTAGTTTATGATCGTGGATTATTGTTAGGTTATTTCTTTCTGCCCATTCTTCCGTTTTGTGTCCGTTGTCATCGGTGGTTCTGTAACCCCAGGATGTTGAGTGGCTGTTAAAGTCTCCCACAATGAACTGTACTGTTTGCGAGTGGAAATTATCAGTTTCTTGGAAGTTAAAGTCCTTGTTCGGCGGTTTGTAAATTGATGTCACCGTATAGTTTCTCAGTTCCACAGTGATGATTTCGATGTCATCCACGTGTGTGCTGTCTATGGAGGTTACTAGGGCATTGGTTTTAGCAAATATTGCACTGCCGTATCTTGCATGGGGGATTTCTGCGATTAGTGTCATGCCATAGATCCGAGGTCGGGGTCTGGATTCGTCCCTATGTGTTTCCTGAATACACAGTATGTCTATTTTCTGTTCCCTGCACATCAATGATAAAAAGTCTTCTTTGGATCTAGTTAAGCCTTCAACATTAAAGCTCACTATCGTCACGGATGGCTCTGAAAAGTGCCGATTTTTGTTGATCAGTCCGGTGGTTGAAGGATTGGCCGTCATTTTGACGTTGCCCAGGGTACGCCCGATTGCTTTGGCTAGTATTCTCTTTTTCTCTTGCTTTCACTTGTAGGTTGCAATCTTCGTGGAGGCTCCTTCAGTGTACCCCTCCGATCCTCTGGCTTGTCAATGCCTTCTGTAGACGGTAGCTGATACAGGTTTATTGAGGTAATATTAACTGTTCATTGTCGTTTCAAATAATCAATTATATTCCATTAAGCAAGAAATTACATTGTCAATAATTTCATAATGAATTTTCATAATTGAGAAGAAATATTTTGTTAATTATAATCATTGCTGCTGCATTGTAGCGGCTGCAGCTTTATTCATGTGATATTAAATGTTCATGCTTGTTTAAAATGATCAATCATATTTTGTTAGCAATAAATTATTTTTTCAATAATTTCATGATGAATTTTCACAACTAAGATGAAATATTTTGGAAATTAATATTATCAATTCTACATTGTTAAAAAACGATCTGGCAACAGAGAAAAGCGAGAAAGAGATAGCGCTATCAGCTTTGTTGAATGACAGACAAGGATAGCAATACCATTGCTAATCAAATACTGCCATTATAACGTGGACCTCACTATAGCCTGAAGCATATAGGCTATTATTCGTCATGATATATTGGGCTGATGGCATTATTTGTCATCATTATTTATGATATAATATTCACATTATTCATGATAATGTTTGTCATTTGTAATGATGGAGTGATGACGAAATGGCTGATACTTCAAAATGATTATTCATTGATGCAGAAAGTAACTTACACTGTATTGTAGCAAAACGTCTCATATTGTAGCACGTCACTTGTTAGGTCAACCTCTATTCATAGCCCGAATATCAACAAAATCTGGGAGATAATATTACTTGCATCTATATAAATAAAAATCCGAGCCTCAAACATTTGACATTCAATAACTTTTCTATGTGTGCACCGAATCTGATGATTTTTTTTAGTTGTGTTCGTTATGTTCAGGATCAGGTTTATGGCCTATGGAATTTACAATCCTACTTCAGGCCCCTGTTTCATAAAAATTTAGAAGTCCTGTAATACAGGAACAGCTGATTTTATCAGCTATATTGAGCATGTAATGGAATGGTGATTCTCCTGTATTACAGGACTGTAACTTTTATAAAACAGGCCCCAGGACTCTTTCCTACGGTCCTTCAAAGTTTGCATGTAATCCTTATGGGAGAAGATAGTAAGCTGGCCACATACAGAGATAAAAATCAGCTGTTATAATCATTGCGTCATCCAACAGCCGTCGGTAGATAGTAGACAAGAGTGTGTGCTGCTCCATAACCACCCATGTATTTCATTCTAAACGCCCCGACTAAAAACAAAATGACTGTTCTGTGTGTAACCATCCAGCAGTGCGGCCTCAGGTTATTAAGTCTTACATGCTCTAAAGACATGCTTTGTTTCGAATAATTTTGCTCACTTTATGCTATTAGAAAAAACGACCAGCGCAGTCAGATAGTTTACAATAAATGAATTAATTACTCACTGTGACAACGAGATCTTTCGGCAGGTCCGCCATCTTCTTGGTTCCAAGAGTCCAAGAACCAGTGAGTGATTAATTCATTTAACCAAGAACCAGTGAGTGATTAATTCATTTATTGTGAAATATCTGGCTGCGCTAGTAGTTTTTTCTAATAGCATAAAGTACCTAATTAAATAATAAGCAGTTCGTGATGGAAAACAACATTGAAGAATAATTTTGCTGTCTTCGGTGTTCAGAATTGTTTGATTTTTAGTAAATTATTCATTTTGCAGTTGGAAAATTATATATATAAATAAAATGCCGCATCGCGCCTCCTCAGGTGTGTATCCAGCCAAAGTTTGTCATG
Organism: Nilaparvata lugens; assembly: GCF_014356525.2. Taxonomy (NCBI): domain Eukaryota; kingdom Metazoa; phylum Arthropoda; class Insecta; order Hemiptera; family Delphacidae; genus Nilaparvata; species Nilaparvata lugens. The sequence goes on along the minus strand of NC_052515.1, from coordinate 31,962,205 downwards.
AGATGCATTAAACTATTTGGCGGTAAGAAGTTCGCCGGGCAAGTTAGTTTTTTTATGAAATCCATTGATAAAAAAGCATAATGGATTTTTGTAAAAATGCTCGTGAATTAAAACCGCTCAAACTCTCAGAAATGATAGTACTTGATGAGAGTAACAATAATATGTCATCACATTGGCGAAATTCGCTCCTATTCTTGAGTTATAAGCATTTGAAGAGGAGTGATTTTTCTGATCTGTGAATGGAGGAAAGATTTTATGTTTCAGTGAATAACTCACCCTGTATTGTAGCGAAACGTCTCATATTATTTATTTATTCACATTGTGTACAAATAATACCTAACATGAGGAAAGGCACAACAGGCTCATGCCCAAAACTGTCCCATTTCCAATTTATACTATACTGTCCAAATCAAAATGTTGGTTATAGAACGACAATCAAGAAAATTGATTATCAAATCATGGAATAATATTAATTATGTTCTTGACGAATAAAAATATATACCGTAATAAATTATCATTATTAATAAGAATCATCTGTTAATTAATATTGTTTACGACAGGGGTCTCCAACCTTTTCCATCCAAGGGCCACTTTGTTAATTCTAGGGTGGCTTAGAGGGCAAATAAAAAGGATGTACGTGGAATTTGACTTGTGAGCCACAAACGACGGTGTATTTGGGGGGTGTAAAATTATTATATTTCCATTGAAATAATATGAGGAGTTTTAAGTAGATTTGATTAAAACACAGGAAGGAACAAAACAATTCATTTCATTTCAATACAAAGTCAAATCTATTGAGTGTAAAAAGGTCATAAGAAAACTTGGGAATGCAGGAGTTTAGCAAGTTGAACAAAATATGATAACTTTTTTTTCATAGTAATAAGACAACTTGACAATACACGAAATCACAAAAAGTTACCAAGCTAAAAGAGAATACTTTTTTTCAATTCAATTTATTTATCCTTTTTACAACATAGTTATTATACAAAGTAGTTATGAAATAAATAACTTAAAACTAAAACAAAATAACTTAAAATAGCAGGTTAACAAAAACACGGAAGGTCCCTGCAAAGGCAAAGCCTGTGCGCAGGGGCCGGGTGTTACAAAAAACTACAGAACCAAGAGTTTTAGTGAGAATATGTATTGCATTTGTTTTCCACTCGAAATGTCCGCCCATTTGGGATCAAACTTTAATGTGGTTCCAATCATTGAAATGTATTCCAAATGTTCATCTGATGAGGAAGATTTGTATTTGGATTTAACAAACTTCATTTTTGAAAATATCTGCTCACACTTGTAGGGAGATCCAAAAAGAGAAAACATAGCTTCAGCATGGTTTTTTATGTTTTTTAAGTCTTTTTCTGGGAGAGAACTGTAAAATGGAAGTAGCTTACCTTCTTTGTGTGAATATATATTTTTAAAAATCTGTTGCAATAACTCTTGGCGGGCCGGATGTGGCCCGCGGGCCGTAGGTTGGAGAGCCCTGGTATAAGATATAACGAGATGTCTTGAATCATTTCATCTGCTATAGAAGACGCTGGAAAAAAGAGACTTGGCAACTCTGCCGTTCTATCATTTCCACTGACTCTATAACGTGAATCACCACAATGAGTTTCTAAATGACTTGTACCCGGTTGCACAAAAGCCGGTTAAATTTTAACCGTGATTAATTCCACGAGAACCAATCAGAGAAGGCATTTTTGAAAAGACGGTTTCTCTGAATGGTTCTTGAGGAATTAATCACGGTTAGAATTCAACCAGCTTCTGTGCAACCGGCACTTGCACTTGTTTTAGGTAGGCAATAAGAAGAAAAACATCAGATCTTGTTCAATCCAATTTATTTACATAGATGATCACATAATTTATAACATGGTTGAACAATAAAACAACAAAATGTTTGCTCTATGATACAAAATGCAGCTCTAAGCATAATAGATTTTTAGAGGGTATTGGATGCTAATATTTGATAAAGGATTTTAATCAATCAATCAGTCAAAAGATAACGATCCTATTTTGAAACTAGACAAACTGAAAACCTGACGTAATGAAATCTTGAAGAATTGAAAATATGCCTATAACCATCCTCGGTTAGTTAAGAATCTATTTGCAAAATTTCAAGTTAATCAGTCCAGTAGTTCAGTCGTGATATAAATTTCCAACCTCGTACCTCGTACGTGTATAAGCCAGTTGTTTCCTTTATTATAGTATAGATAACTGGTACCCTTGAAAGATTTCTTTTAAATTATACACTACCAGATTTATGTCATTACTAGTCGTATATAATTTAAAATATTTCAATGGTACTAAATATTTTCTACAACTGAAAATAAATGTAGCCCAACTAAAATAATAAGAAAACAAAGATATTGTCAAATTTCACTAAAAATGTATTAAAAACTTTAAAACAGAACCATGGTTTCACGTAGTTAACAAATGGTTCTGTTTTAAAGTTTTTAATAATTTTTTAGTGAAATTTGACAATATCTTTGTTTTCTTATTATGGAGAGATTTCACAACATCACCATCAATTCTACCAACTGAAATACTTCATCAGTAAACATTTGTATAATTTTTCATGATTCAAGTTACCATAAAAAATATAAATTTAATATTGACTGACATCTATTGCCGTTTTTGAAGAACATGTAATAAAGATTTTGGCCTGGTTGCACAAAAGCCGGTTAAATTTTAGCCGTGATTAATTCCACGAGAACCAATCAGAGAAGCCGTCTTTTCGAAAACGCCTTCTCTGATTGGTTCTTGTGGAATTAATCACGGCTAAAATTTAACCGGCCTTTGTGCAACCGGGTCTTTGACTATTTGACTGAGAAAACGGATCTTCATCTATAGTGAGGTCCAAGTTATAATGGCAGTGGATAGAGATAGAAGAACAGCGTTGCCAATTCTCTGCCTTCATTAATTATATTTCTATATTGTCAAAAACAGATTTGGCATCGTCGCGGAGCTAGAAAAGGATGGTGCTATCTGCTTTGTCGAATGCCGATTCTCTGCCTTTATTTCTACATTGTCAAAAACAGATTTGGAATTGTTGCGGAGCTAGAAAAGGATAGTGTTATCTGCTTTGTCGAATGATAGACAAGGATGGCAACACCAATGTTAATCAAATACTGTCATTATAACGTGGACCTCACTATACCAACTGTTCGGATAAGCGTTAAACGTCGACTTTGCATAATTTGGGATGAGAGTTTGTTACCAATTTTTTTAAACTGATCGAATTCGGCTAAAATCCTTTGTGATTGATCAAATTGAGTTGACAAAAATCCTTTAAAACTGATTGAATTTGACTAAAATCCTTGATGTTCGATGAAATTACAATCCCTTAATGGGCTGCGGCGGGGGAGGCTCGTGGTACAGCTTCATCTCCTCGTCATAGTAGCGGTTGGTACGCGTGTATCTGAGCAGCCAGGGAGCCATATCTTCGATGGGCGTCAGATTTACACCGATGTCCTCCAAGGTCATATCCTCCACGGCCACTGGATCCGAAATGCTCTCCTAAACACACAAATGCACATTAATCACAATAATTATCCTAGATCACAAGAATGTCTTTTACATTTGATCCGATTCAAATTTTCAAACTGTTCAAGGGTGGCTAGAGCGTGCGGTGTCGTGGCGTGGTCAGAGTGTTCATGATACACACAGGAAGCGTCTGACCGTCAAGGGCCTAGAAAATGGCGTTGTCTAAGTTTTCAAGGACACTCTTCAATAATTTTTATTGAACGTAAACCCAAATTAAATTCTGTAAATTACCCCGAAGACTGATTTCCATTTAGCTGTCAACCCTGTTGACAATATTTGTAGAAGCAGAAGTCTTCGGGGTGATTTACAGCATTTAATTTGGATTTTCGTTCAATAATAATTATAAATTCGTGACAGTTCAATTCACAGTAGAAAACAAGAAAAATACATCGTGAAACCGAAAATGATTATTTATTTATCTATCACATTGTGTACAAATACTTGACATGAGGAGAGGCACAACAGGCTCATGCCCAAAACTGTCCCCTCTCCAATTTATACTATACTGTCCAAATCAAAATGTTGGTTATGTCACTTTCACTTTTCAAAATACAATTTACACTCTTCAATACTCAGATGAACAAGCACATTTTGAATCAAATAGATACTATTAGAGTCTAGAATCAAAAAATCTAGAACAGTAACTTAACCGTATTCAAAAAGTCTAAATTTTGAATTAAACTAGAAATTTTTGAGCTAAAAACTCCACACTTTACAAAAATTATACAGGTTGTTTACGAACTAGGGCATTGTTTCTGGGTAAAAATCATATCTAAATATCATATTTAAATTATGATATGATCACATATTTAAAGAGGGATGCAACAATATTATTTAGAATATTATGATATTTTATGTAAATATTCATTATTTTATAAAGAATTTGTATTTTATGTTTGTAAGTATGAATTGTATATTAATTTTTTGTTGACATTAATAAATTGAATTGAATTGAAATTGAATTGAAAAAATTGTCCGGAAGTGGTGTGGGAGTGGTTAATTTACTCACACAGCGGCCATTTTGCTTTTTTCACTTATTATTTTTTTTTATAAATAATGGTTGAAAATACGAAATTGAAACTTTGCACAATCATTACAACAAAGCTACAAAAAAATTATGATAATTTTTCAAATTTACGAAACAAAATGGCGGCCATTGAAAATTTGGTTTCTTAAATAACTCGGAAACTGAATTACAAGAATAACTTTTTTTTAGTAAATTGAATTGCCTTTCAATTGGTATCAGATTTGACTAGATTTTCAGGTTTTCAAGATTGGACCAATATTAACTGAGATATGGCAGCCTTAGTGATAGGTTACCACTGAAAGTTTGTTGCAGTGCAAACCAAGGCATGCTAATAGAGTCGCCCCAATGATGCAACAATATCAGTTTGCTTTGCATGTTAATAGTAAGCGATTTAAGTTCATTTCAAACAATGGAATAACGTTACATACCTAACCCATTTAAAGGTGGGTCACCAACCACTAAAGCTGCCATATCACAGTCAATATTGGTCCGATCTTACAAAATCTGGTACCAGACGATAGGCAATAAAATTTACTAAAAAAAGTTATTCCTGTAAAGTTTTTGTAAAACCAACGGTTTCTGAGTTATTGAAGAAACAAAGTTTTAAATGGCCGCCATTTTGTTTTATAAATTTGAAAAATTATCATAATTTTTTTGTAGCTTTGTCTAGCTGTTATAAATGATTGTGCAAAATGTCAATTTCGTATGCTTAACCATTATTTAGAAAAAAAATAATTAGTGAAAAAAGCAAAATGACCGCTGTGTGAGTAAATGAAGACTTCAGGACAATTTAAATATGATATTTAGATATGTTTTTTACCCAGGAACAATGCCCTAGGGTAGGGAGTTCGTAAACACCCTGTATAATCATTTTCGGTTTCACGATGTATTTTTATTGTTTTCTACTGTGAATTCAAATGTCACGAATTTATCATTATTATTAAACGAAAATCCAAATCAAATTCTGTAAATCACTTCGAAAACTTCTGCTTCTACGAACGAATATTAACAACAGGGGTTGACAGCTAGATGGAAATCAGGGGTGATTTACAGCATTTGATTTTGATTTTTCGTTCAATTCATTCATTAATTATTCATTTATTGTATAAAACACTATTATCATAATATAAACATAGAGAAACAATAGCGTAAGTAGATATCCCTTGGTATAGGGCGTTTATGACGCAACTTTCACTGTTATCTCAAGCCGATAGTTCACGTAGTTCTTTCCTATGCAGCTGTGTGACGCTGGTAGTCTCTCAAATTGTGCCGTTCATACACTCTCACCCCAACAAAACAGTAACATTTCTTGTCGCATAATTATGGTGGTGTCTATTCACATCAAATTTTTCAATGTTAAAGTGTACATATACAACTGTGAAATACAATCTCACCCGGCCAAAACAGTAAAAATCGACAGTAATCGGCTTGAGATAACAGTAAAAGTTGCGACATAAACGCCCTATACCAAGGGATATCTACTTACGCTATTGTTTCTCTATGATATAATTATGACATTGGAGGAAAAACTAGGCTGAGCCTGTACTATAATAATTAATTATCCACCAAATGGAAACCGATTATTATAGAACACTTACCCTCTCAATGTACTCAGGGTGCACAAATCCAATGGGCCAGGAGAGGTTGAATTTCTCGTTGATTTTGGCGCGGATGAGGAAGGTGGGGTCGTACTTGATGTCGTATCGCTTGTAGCCCCACGATTCCTCGTCGCGGTTCACCAGCGCATGGAACCAGTCCACCAGGTCAGCGAGGCGGTAGCGCTTCGGACTGCCAAACATAAAACAGTATATCATTAGAAGAGCTGTGAGTTGCTGCTTGGTTGTTAGTAAAGGAGCAGAGGAAGAAGAAGAAGAAGAAGAAGAAGAAGAGGAAGAGGAAGAGGAAAAAGTAGTTGAAGGAGAAGTAGTGGTAAAGTAATGGTAGAGGAAGAAGTAGTTGAAGGAGAGGAGTCAATTATTGTGATTGTGGTACTGTGGCACAATAGTTATTTGTTTATCTAGAGTGAAAAGTACGACTTTTTCTCCCTGTGGGAAAAAGTTTGAAGCCCGAGGCGAAGCCGAGGGCAGCAATTTCCCTGGGGTAAAAGTATTTTTCGCTCGTGATGTACACAACATTTTTCCTCCATCTACATTTTTTTATAGAAACTGCAAATAAAATCATTCTAATAACTTACGTATTGGTGGCAATGATTCCTAACAACATAACCTAAATCTAAAACCCAAAAACCGGTCGTCTGATTGGCACTGCCGATTGCGCTATCTATTGGCAAAAGTTGTAACAATTATATCAGCTGAGCAGCTACCAAAAATGGCTGACTCCAGATCACGCGGTCAGATTTGAATTGCATATCAAAAATATTAATTGTTGGCTGGTATTTTGAATAGAATAAAATATTTTTAAAATTGTATAAATTCTTATCGTCTACTAATATTAAGAATATAATAATTATCATACAAACATATATTTCATGAGTTGATCAAATTTCTGGTTGTGGTTTTGAATTCAGTTGACTCAATGACAGACACCTCTATTATGCTTTCTCATCTGAGCTTAGACCTTCTAACCTATTACAATGTAAGTTTCAAAATAGAGATGCTCCCCATGTTATTTAAATGGAGTCACTTTTATTCCCTAGGGAGTTTTTCTGTTTTTTACTACCGAGAGCGAAAAAGTGACACTTTAGTATTAGGTTTCAGGGAGTAAAGTAAGTACTTTGGACAGTAGGTGGAGGAAAACTGATTTTATCAGGTATCTATAGTGAGGTCCACGTTATAATGGCAGTGTAGGATTGACAATACTGTTGTTGTCCTTTTCTATCATACAACAAAACAGATAGCGCTATCTCTCTCTAGCTTCGCAATGTTGTCCGTTTGCCAGAAGATTTTATTTTTACTTTTGACAGTGACTGTACAAAACTAGACAAACAATATTCTCAGCCGCCATTTTTTTTCTAAAAAAAAAATACTTCTAAATTTTCTTCAAAATACTTTAGTACACAAGTCGTATAATTGATTTAAAATGTATTTTTGGAACAATTAAATAATTTTTAGACATTACCGTATGAGAACACACAAATTAAAATACCTGAAATGACATTTTAAAAGTTGATAACTAAACATCTTAAGGTACGTACAGACTTTCGCTCTGCTCCGCAACCGAACGTCACTCCAGCAGAGCGATTGATGATCGACCGGCGAGCAACAGTGGTTCGACCGGGGAACGCGAGAAGATCTAACATCTTCCGCAACGTTCATGATGGGTGCGTGGGTGGAGCGACTGTGGTTCGATGGTGGTACGAGGGCGGTACGAGGGCGGTACGAGGGAGGAGCGTGCTCGGTGCGGGTTGGAAGCGCGAATATGTGTACGCAGCTCTAGACTCCATTCATGGTTCAGTTAGCCTACACGTATAGGTTAGACCTACTCGTACTGGTATGAATAATATTGAAAGGTTATTTCAGAATTATTTCCATTGAAATTACTTATTTTTGATAGAATTTCTATTCTTCTATCATTTTTAAAATAAATTGGAATAGAATACCTACCAGATAACTCAATTTCTGTTGTTTTGAGATTCAAATTGGTGTATCACAGCTTTTTAAATTAGCCGCCATTTCAGGTTTGTATAAAAATAAAATCTGATCTCAGTTATGGAAGCAAATTTTTGAATCAAATTATGAAAAAAATATATTCTTGATTAATTTGACATTAAATTGATTATTTCATCAAGGAAATTATAATTATTATTAGATCAAATTTAATGGGATGAATTGAGTAACAGCTGTGTACACTCAGTGGCAAAATGGAGAGACTTGGCAACGTTTTTCTCCTATCTTTCTTCACTGCCATTACAACGTGGACCTCACTATAGGTCTTGTAGTGGATGAGAAACTCTCTTGGTCTCATCACATTTGTAAATTGAAAAATTATCTCCACCATATTCTTAAAAAATTCTATCACCTTAGAAAATGCATTGCTTCAGTTGTGCTCAGGCAACTCTATTTTGCTCTGGTGGATTCCAAATTAAGTTATGGTATTATTTGCTGGGGATCCAGCTACAAAACCCATCTAGCACATCTAATTGTGCTTCAAAAAGCCATAGTACGGTGTATGGAGGGTGTGAGCAGGATCGAACACTTTTACCTATCTTTGTATCTGAGTCCTATTCGCGGACAAAGTCCAGTAACATACTGTACTTTTTGTGAGTAGTATCTTGTTCACTTGTAACTTGTCGTGTTATACTTTTGTTAATATTTTTTATGAATTTCAAGTAAATAAAAATTTGAATTCGAATTTGATCTATCAATATTTCAATTGTTTGCCATTGCGCTATGAATATGTTTTCAAAGTCTTATCATCCTTTTACATTTTATCAGGCAATCGAAGTCGAGAATGATAATGTATACAGAGCTAGAAGTGTAGTTGAAAATTTAGCTAGACACCCCAGGGTGTATAACATTTTTTTCTGAAATCCTTGTCTTTTTGGGGCCAAAATTTTCCAACCATCTACCTGATTAAATAAGAAATATTGAGAACAAAATAATTTTGAAAAAACAAATATTAAAATGGCTTACTGGGGATGTCTGCCTGAAACTATTGAGAGTTATTTTTCTTTAAATATCTGATTCACATTCTGATTGAATGGAAAAGACTAAGAAATTGTCAAAAAACCAAAGATTTATTGATACTTAGAAAGACCGGTTTCGGTTATTACACCATTGTCAATCTCTGATAAACTTTGTTTAACAAAGTTGTAATAACCGAAACCGGTCTTTCTAAGTAGTAGTCTTTTTCATTCAATATGAATATTACCACAATATCAACTTCTCAACTACACAAAAAGTGATTCATATTCTATTATAATACTTTTTACATGTTTTGCACATACCGATTTAAAAGAGAAAGATGTGTGTGTGTGTGTGTGTGTGTGTGTGTGTGTGTGTGTGTGTGTGTGTGTGTGCGTGTGTGTGTGTGTAGCATAAAAAACTTTTTTTTCACTGACCTCCTACTTGCATACAAATTGAGAATGATTTAGCAAGTAGTATTTTTATTTTGACAGGAACTAACTGTATAGAAGTTTATATCTTTATTTTACTGAGTTGTTTTTTTTGTAAAAATAAAAAAATGATATGATTTGATAAAAAAAAAGATTTTGAATGAAAAAGTCTAAGAAATTGTCAAAAATCACAGATTAAAATGATACTTAGAAAGACCAGTTTCGGTTATTACACCATTGTCAATCTCTGATAAACTCTGATCTCTGATGAATCTGATGATCTCTGATCTCTGATCAGTTTATCAGAGATTGAGAATGGTGCAATAACCGAAAACGGTCTTTCTAAGTATCAATAAATCTGTGGGTTTTGACAATTTCTTAGTCTTTTTCATTCAATATGAATAATTACAAAAATATCAACTTTTCAACTACACAAAAAATGAAAAAAATGATTTGATTTGAGGAGGAAGAGATGGAAGAGGAAGAAGAGGTTGAGGAGGCGGAGGAAGAAGAATAAAAAGAACAAGAGGAAAAACAAGAATGAGAAGTAGTAGAAGATAGAAGAAGAGGAAGGAGCAGAAGAGACTCTTTTGTCGCGGTTGACCAGCGCGTGGAAAAGAGAGCTGCTTTTAAACCAAGGCAGAAGAGGATTAAACATCATTATTGAAGAAGAACAGTGAGAAGTAATTAAAGAAGAAGAAGAAGTATGTTGGATTTTGAGGTGTTACTCGATACGGAGGAACGCGATTTTACATGTGACTTCCAGACGATACAAATAATTATAGTGAGGTCCACGTTATAATGGCAGTAGAGAAAAGTATGAGAACAACGTTGCCGATCTTCTGTCTTGTCAATGCCTTCTATAGACGGTAGCTGATACAGGTTTATTGATGTAATATTAGCTGTTCATTCTCGTTTGAAATAATCAATTACATTTTATTGAGATTTATAATATTTTAGATCTTCTTGTCAATGCCTTCTATAGACGGTAGCTGATACAGGTTTATTGATGTCATATTAACTGTTCATTCTCGTTTGAAATAATCAATTACATTTTATTGAGATTTATAATATTTTAGATCTTCTTGTCAATGCCTTCTATAGACGGTAGTTGATACAGGTTTATTGATGTCATATTAACTGTTAATTCTCGTTTAAAATAATAAATTACATTTTTATCCAGCAAGAAATTATAATTTTCCAATAATTTAATGATGAATCTACATAACTAAGATGAAATATTTTGTAAATTAATTATTAATTCTACATTGTTGAAAGACGATTAGGCAACGTGGCAGATCTAGAAAAGGATGGCGCTATCTGGTTTGTTGAATCATAGACAAGGATAGCAATACCATTGCCATTTATAAAACACTGTCCACTAACGTGGACCTCACTATAACACTGTGATGGGGCCAATAATTACCTTGTGTTTCAGACGGCATTGCGACACGGCTCTCTTGGAAGATGTAGGCAGACAGGTTGAGATGATAAATGACCGCTGATTGGTGGCTTGCCCAAGGTGGGGCGTCCACTAGACCCGTTATCGTCCGAACTAGCATCGGCCCAAAACTACCGAACGATCCCCCAACAAAGTAAGGAATAGATGCTCGTCCATTGCAACAGATTCATACGGCCGTGCATGGCCGTCTCCGGCCGATCAATTTTTCGATCCGAATTGAATGGGATTTTCCGGCTCTATCCGGCCGAACTAGCTAGTCTAGCTGAGACAACAAAGTGTTCCTAACCTCAAAAATTGTTTCAAAGTCTTGTTTGTTTTTTGAAGTTGTTCGGTTTTATAAAGTTGTAACTATGGACAATGAATAGTTGATAAGTTTTGTTTATGAGCATGTTCCATTGTGGGATATGCGAGACAAAAGATATCATCGTCATGATATTCAAAGGAATCTGTGGACAAATATTGCTGAACAAATAGGATCTGAAGGTAAGATTATTGTAAAGAATAACAAGTTTAGTGGATATTTGTTTATTCAATTCTCAAAATCTCAATATAATCATTGTTTATGAAAAATGATGGTGGCTATGATAGTAGTTAATTCAATAATTGGCAACCAGCCTACTACTGAACTAGACTGACGTAAACGGTTCCAATGGACGACCATATTCGGCCGAATTAACGGCCGGCGGATTCGTCCGATCCAACGGCCGAACGGATCGGTTGAATACGGTTCCAGTGGACGGTTACTCTAAAGGGATGGGTGAGGGGTTGCACTATCAAAATCCTATACTATTCTATTAAATTTCTGTTTATATGCCTGTATGTCACCGTATCTCGAAAACAGCACTCACGAAATTTGGAACATAGTAGGTTTATGATATAAAAATGCACTTATTCAATGAATTTCACAAAATATGAAAAATTAATCGATGAGAATAAAGATTTATGATATAAAAACTCTATACAGCACTCATTCAATGGATTTCACAAAATATGAAAAATTAATCGATGAGAATAAAGATTTATGATATAAAAATTCTATACAGCACTCATTCAATGAATTTCACAAAATATGAAAAATTAATCAATGAGAATAAAGATTTATGATATAAAAATTCTATACAGCACTCATTCAATGGATTTTACAAAATATGAAAAATTAATCAATGTGAATAAAGATTTATGATATAAAAATTCTATATAGCACTCATTCAATGAATTTCACAAAATATGAAAAATTAATCAATGAGAATAAAGATTTATGATATAAAAATTCTATACAGCACTCATTCAATGGATTTTACAAAATATGAAAAATTAATCAATGAGAATAAAGATTTATGATATAAAAATTCTATATAGCACTCATTCAACGAATCTCACAAAATATAAAAAATGAGAATAGAATCAAAAATATAATCAATGAGAATGAAGATTTATGATATAAAAATTCTATATAGCACTCATTCAACGAATTTCACAAAATATAAAAAATTAATCAACGAGAATAAAGATTGAATGCAATTATTAGAATAACAATAACATAATATTGTGATGTAACTTCATGAATCGGCGGTGTTTTAACAAATAATTGTCGATTCTCTGAAAAGGATATCAAATAATATCCTTCCCATCAACAGACGACCGGGATGTGATGGAATAGACCTGTTGGGAATTATAGTGCCATTTTTTCTTAGACAGATTACAGATGTTAACCGACCAAATTTGGCCGGTTAACTCTATAACGGCTCATTAACTCTAACGGCGTGTGGTGAAATCCAATTTTGTCAGTCAAGGGTTAACTATAGTTTACGCTTCCTCTAACGACGCCTTTAGTTCCTGGTGGAACCGGGCCTGAATTAGACGCTTGCGGAGCACGGGTTACGTATTTGTATAAAATATAATAATAAATTTTATTTACAGTGAAAGTGATTTTCGATCACAATTGAATCAAACGGTAACTTGGAACTTGCTAATTGTCTCCAACAGTTACAGCAGCTCGCCAATCATAACTCGACTCGACTCAAACTTTGGAAAACATTAACTTTTTATCAAAATTTTTGGAGAGAAATAGTAAAGGCTCAGCCTATTTTTTCCTAATTATATTAAAATTGTAGTATTATGCACAATAAAAGCACAATAAACTTTGGAAAACATTAACTTTTTATCAAAATTTTTGGAGAGAAATAGTAAAGGCTCAGCCTATTTTGTCATAATTATATTAAAATTGTAGTATTATGCACAATGAAAGAATAAGAAATAAGAAAAATAATGATTTATCTCTCCCTATCAAGTTGCTCCTTATCTAGCTGTTTCGAGCTCTGAAGGCTAGTTTAATAAATTTGTTGTGAGACAATTCGAAATTGGTTTTTCCATCGACGAAAAACTGTCCTGTAGCCGAGATAAGTCTGCACTGACAATTCAAAGTGATTTAATAGGCAAAAGAAAATTTAGTGTGGCGCACTCACACAACTTTCCTTGGCGTTATGAAAATTGAACACCTAACGCTAGTGTTCACGCGCATCTCAAGTCTACTTATAAACAAAGATCTGAGCCAGCTGGTGACAGGACAATAACGCTGTAGACACACGAGGTCTGCTATCTCTTCATAGTGAATAATTTAATAGAATCAACAGTTGCCAACAGTTTGCAATTGGATAATCACATTTTCTCGAATTTCGAACTTATTTTCAATTCTAGGTGAAAATGTTACTGAACATTAATAGTAGAGATTTTCATGCTCAATCTTTTCCACTCGAATTTTTTTGTTTGAATTGTATCTGAAGCCTGATAATTGGGAATCTAAAATCAAACTTTGCATAAATTGGGCGGAGCTCCTGAAATTTTTAAAGATATGGGACATGTGGCAGTTGATAGAGCTTATCAATAACTATTTTAGGTATGAGTTTAATTGAAATTGTTGGAGCCGTTTTCGAAAATCGCGAAAAACCCTGTTTTGACAACATTTACTCCATTTTAGCCGCCATCTTGAATTGCATTTGATCGAAATTGTTCGTGTCGGATCCTTATAAGGTAAGGACCTCAAGTTCCAAATTTCAAGTCATTCCGTTAATTGGGAGATGAGATATCGTGTACACAGACGCATACACACGGACGCATACACACACACACACACACACACACACACACATACAGACCAATACTCAAAAAACATTTTTTGGACTCAGGGTACCTTGAAACGTACAGAAATTTAGAAATTGGGGTACCTTAATTTTTTTCGAAAGCAATACTTTTCTTACCTATGGTAATAGGGCAAGGAAAGTAACAAGGAATTTACTGACCCATAGCCGAGATAAGTCTGCACTGACAATTCAATGTGATTTAATAGGCTAAATCTACGAATTTACTGACCCGTAGCCGAGGTAAGTCTGTCCTCGACTGTCCCTGTCTTTGGCAGCGTTGACTATGGCCTGAGCGACGTCACCCGCGAACACGGGCTGCTTCACAGTCTCCTCGCCCTTCCTGTACATAGGCAGGTAGCGCCCCTGGTGGCGGAAGATGTGAGTGAAGTACCTGTCAAAACAATCAATCAATCAAGCAATCAAACACAATCAATCACAATCATTTACTGAATAAAATTAACAATGAATAAAACTACTAGTTCTGTGAACAGTAGTATTCTCATGAGTACCTGATTGAAACTATAGACCTTATGGAAATACAGCAATGGACTGGCTTCTCCACACATCTGTGTAATCACTTGTCAGCTGATTTATAATGGAAAATTCTATAGTCTGATTTTTTACTCTAATATTGGCGTATGAAGGAGGCTCCTTTTTCCTTTTATATTATCCTTAAAATGCAAAATTTCCAAAAACCTTGTATATACGTCGACGCGCAATTACAAAAGGAACATATCTGTCAAATATCATGAAAATCTATTACCGCGTTTCGCCGTGAATGCGCAACATAAAAACATTTAAACACTGGTAGTTCTGTGAACAGTAGACCTCGCGGTCAGTAAGTTACATTGACCTGTTGCTATGTTTTCTCCGAAATGAATAAATAATTTATCAATTTAAAATGTCTAGAAAAAATTCCTAAATAAACATAGAGCTTTCTGTCCTATCGTACCGTGACGTGTTCTCCCGGAATGTGAGTGTGAGCGCTGTTATCAGATCTGGCTGAAACTGTCTACAACGTTGATGGAAAGATACATATTCAAGATGTTCGATGTTTTTGAACGGGTAGTCTTATGGTCAACAGTCTACTAACGTTGATGGAAACATACATTTCCAAGATGTTCGATGTTTTTGAACGGGTAGTATTATAGTCAACTGTCTACTAAAGTTGATGGAAAGATACATTTCCAAGATGTTCGATGTTTTTGAACGGGTAGTATTATAGTCTACTAGACAGCTGATTTATGATGGAAAATTCTATGGTCTGATTTTACTCTAATATTGGCGTATGAAGGAGGCTCCTTTTTTCTTTTATATTATCCTTGAAATGCAAAATTTCAAAAAACCTTCTATATACGTCGACGCG
Organism: Nilaparvata lugens; assembly: GCF_014356525.2. NCBI lineage: Eukaryota > Metazoa > Arthropoda > Insecta > Hemiptera > Delphacidae > Nilaparvata > Nilaparvata lugens. The sequence continues at coordinate 31,946,653 of NC_052515.1, read as the reverse complement.
CAATTAAAAAAGGAACATACCTGTCAAATTTCATGAAAATCTATTACCGCATTTCGCCGTAAATGCGCAACATATAAACATTTAAACATCAAGAGAAATGCCAAACCGTCGACTTGAATTTTAGACCTCACTTCGCTCGGTCAATGATCAATAAATCAATTAATCACAACAATTTCATCAAGAATGAATGACAATCATTGAATCAATTTACAGTAAACAAGCATCTAGAGTCACAGACTCTTGACTTGATCGCTGGACTGATTTAACCTGTCCTTAGCATCAAGACGCTACTATGCGTACATAGTGAGGTCCACGTTATCAAGCCAGTGAAGAAAGATAGCAGAACAACGTTGCCGAACCTCTGTCTTGTCAATGCCTTCTATAGATGGTAGCTGATACAGGTTTATTGATGTAATGTTAACTGTTCATTCTCGTTTAAAATAATCAATTATATTTTATTAAGCAAGAAATTATATTTTTCAATAATTTCTATATTTTGATAATTAATTTATTAATTCGACATTGTTAAAAGACGATCTGGCAACAGAGCGAAGCGAGAAAGAGATAGCGCTATCCGCTTTATTGAATGATAGACAAGGATAGCAGTACCATTGCTAATCAAACACTGCCATTATAACGTGGACCTCACTATAGGAAAAAAGCGTCACCGATTCTTTGCCTTAACACTTCCTTTTATAGAGTGCAGCTCATGCCGGTATATCTGATGTAATATTAGATCTTCATTCTTGTTTAAAATAATCAATTATATTCCATTCATCTATATTTTTCAATAATAATAATAATATCGAGTGACCTGGCTGGCTCAGGTCTGGTGTCAGAGTTTTCAGGTCGCAACTGATCAATTTCAGGGCCTCTGACATGACCTAACGACTGCTTTTTAGGCAACCGGGACCGACGAGTTAACGTGTCCATCCGAAAAAAAATATATATTTTTCAATGATTGAATAGTAAAGTGTCATAATAATTGAGATTAAATATTTTGTTTTTTAATTATATAATTTCTACGTGGTTGAAAAACGATCTTACAACGTTGCAGAGGCAGGAAAGGATAGCGCTATCTGCTTTGTGGAATGATAGACAAGGATAGCAACACTAATGTTAATCAAATACTGCCATTTAAACGTGGACTTCACTATAATTCATAGTGTCCTATAGTGAGGTCCACGTTATAATGACAGTGGATAAAGATAGAAGAATAGCGATGCCGATTCTCTGCATTAATTATATTTCTACACTGTCAAAAACATAATTGTCATCGTTGTGATTGATTGATTGAGTACTTTATTTATGTAGATTACAATATATACTGGCTTATACACTTATATACAATAGCTTACAATACAGCAAAATTATAGATGAATTTACATAATATAGACTAAGGAAATAATTATTGAACTGTATATGATATGAAAAAGCAATTTGTAATATAACAACTATAGATAATTATATTGTTATGCATGTACATAAATTGGCGGAGCTTTGGACATATCAATGTCCATTCTTCGGAAAGAATATTAAAAATATCCTCCCCACTAACTCTCTACCAAAAGATCCACGTTGTGGGCCTAGAAAAGGATAGTACCACCGGCTTTGTCGAATGATAAACAAGGATAGCAAAACCAAAGTTGATCAAATACTGTCATTATAACGTGGACCTCACTATAGTCGTTTCTGTAACAGGTAGCGCCTATAGTGGCGGAAATTGTAAGTGAAGTACCTGTGACAACAATAAATCGTAATAATTTACTGAATTAAATCAACAATGAATAAAAATAAATAAACTACGAATTGGGAATTTATTAATTATTCAATTCAAAAGTAAACTTGTCCCTAAAAGGTCCCTAAACTCTCACCCCAAACAAAACACTAATAATAGACAGTACCGTAATCGTTAGTTATCGGTTTGAGTAAAAGTGAAATTTGGAACATCAACGTCGTATACCATATATCTTCTAAAGGTACGTACAGATATACGCGCCGCGAACATGAGCAATTCACTTTTAATCAGCTGATGCCAAGCTTTTTATATCTGTATCTTACAGTTTCTGTAAAAATACAGATATAATCAGCTGATTAAAAGTGAATTGATCATGTTCGCGGCGCGTATATCAGTACGCACCTTAAGAAACAAACAATCGCAATATTGATCAATGTGTGATTGATCAAACTGACGCAATTTCAATTCAATTTAAATTCAATTTCAATTCAATTTCGATTCAATTTCAATTCAATTTATTTGCCATATATACAAGATTTTTACAATTACAAATTCACATAATAATTGGGTACATCATACAGAAATTCAGAATATACCCTATTCTAGAAATAATAAAAATAAATTACATATAACATAACTGAAATCCCAGTTGTACTCATTTTACCGGCAGTAATTGCTAGCAGAGACACGTGTCTGATCGCTAGCAATGAGTTTAGTTCAAATCATTGAAAGTTTTTTTCTTATTTTTTCTTCTTGATTGAAACACAAAAAAAGAACTTTGTTGAAATTCACAAAAATCAAAATTTTATTTTGGGTATTCACCAAATCAATCTATTATGTGTAATTTTATGATTAAAAGTCTATTTTGAAAAATATTCTAGCTTTTACCCATTCATCAATATCTTTTGTAAGTCTTTTGTTTATTTTATGGGTGAATAAGTTTAAGGGAATCATATTAATCAGCAAATTGCAGTTGTGTTCATACTGTCTTCTACTTACTGAAAGTCTGGAGAATCTGACCATGAATTTCATTAATTCGAGTACTTTAAATGATCACCTCCTCAAAAGGACGAAGGACTGAATTCTATGCTCACCTGGTGAATCGGTCTCCATTTCCAAAAATCATGGACGGTCTGATAATGGTGGCATTGGGAAATTCCTCCCTCACAGCCAGCTCTCCGGCATACTTGCTCTTCAAGAACTTGGATCCTCCTTTGATCACTTTTTGCTGTAATAAACAACACAAACAATCAATATTTTGTGAACAGAATATTTCACCTGAGATTTATTGTTCGCTAGAATGGCTCATACTCAATTTTTTGATTGTTTCATGAGCGTGTTTGAGCGTCAGCCCAAACACTCTCATTTTAGCCTCTCATTTGAGGGTTGAGTGTAAGAGAGGGCCGGCTGCGCCCTAACTCCGCCCTCCTAGGTAAAAATAAAGGCAGCTATTCTATTCTATTATATTTTATGTAATGTTATCTGAAGGAAAGAACCGGCTTACAGCCGTAGGGATGGGAAAATTGTTTGACGCATCATCACGTCTGAACTACTGGATTGGTTAACTTGAAATTTTTGCATATAGATTCTTAACTAACGGAGGATGGTTCAAGGACTATTTAAAACTCTATTACATCAAGTTTTCAGTTTGTCAAGTTTAAAAATAGATCCTTGCGGAGCACGGGTTACCTGCTAGTGAATAAATAGATAGCCTAATTTGAACAATCATGATTAATAAGAAAACAAAGATATTGTCAAATTTCACTGAAAATTTATTACAAACTTTAAAACAGTACCATGGTTTCACATTTACCAACGATGATGCGTTGGTAAACGTGAAAACATGGTACTGTTTTAAAGTTTTTGATAAATTTTTAGTGAAATTGACAATATCTTTGTTTTCTTATTATGGAGAGATTTCATAAAATCACTATCAATTCTAATAATTTTATTGAACATGATTATTCAAGTGCTTCATTATTTTCCACTCGAATTGAGAAGCAGTTTTAACAGGATTGGGGCGAGGCCACACGAGGGTTTTAAGACGAATCGGCAAGGCAGGAAGCTGTCCGATTGGCGTTCGGGAATCATCTGATGATCATCGGAGCCAGTCTTCAGCCAGTCTTTCTGCCCTGCCGACTTGTTTGAGAACGCCTGAAATAATCTGGTATGGCGCACTCACACAACTTTCCTTGCCGTTATGAAAATTGATCCCCTGACGCTAGTGTTCACGCACATCTCAAGTCTACTATTTAAAGATCCAAGCCAGCTGGTGAGAGGACAATACGCTGGAGACACACGAGGTCTGCTATCTCTTCATAGTGAATGATTCAATAGAATCAACAGTTGCAAACAGTTTGCAATTGAATAATCACAATTTCTCGAATTTCAAGCTCATTTTCAATTTTAGATGAAAATGTTACAAGACATTAATTGCAGAGATTTTCATGCTCAATCCTTTCCACTCAATTTTTTGATTGAGTTTTCAAAAGATTGAGTTTTCCACTTTAAATATTTTGTTTAAATTGTATCTGAAGCCTGATAATTGGGAATCGAAAATCAAACTTTGCATGGATGGGGCGGAGCTTCTGAAATTTGTACAGATATGGGACTTGTGGCAGTTGATAGAGCTTATCGATGACTATTTTGGGTATAACTTCAATCAAAATCGTTGGAGCCGTTTTCGAGAAAATCGCGAAATACCCTGTTTTTGACAAAATTTTAGCCATTTTTGCCGCCATCTTGAATCGCATTTGATCGAAATTGTTCGTGTCGGATCCTTAAATTGTAAGGACCTTACGTTCCAAATTTTTTAAGTCTTAATTTTTTTAAGTCATTCCGTTGATTGGGAGATGAGATATCGTGTACACAGACGCACATACACACATACAGACCAAAAACCACTTTTTTGAACTCAGAGGACCTTGAAACGTATAGAAATTTATGAATTGGGGTACCTTAATTTTTTTCGGAAAGCAATACTTTCCTTACCTATGGTAAAAGGGCTAGGAAAGTAAAAAAGACTTCCGTCACATACAGTATTAACTTGAATGAGTAAATTAGAGAATAAATGAATAAATCAAAGTTATATAACGAATTACTTATCAAACTCAGCACTCCTCATGTCATTCTATTATTGCTGATGCAGCATATTAACTAGTAGTTCAATGAACAGTAGACCTCACGCAGTATTCTCATCCACAAGTACCTGATTGAAACCAATACCTACTATTACTTACTAATAGGTAGGTAATAGAAGGTATTGTTGAAACTATAGACTTTATGGAAATACAGCAATAGACTGACTTCTCCACACATCTGTGTAATCACTTGTCAGCTGATTTATGATTAACAATTATTCTATAGTCTGATTTTTACTCTTATATTGGCGTATGAAGGAGGCTCCTTTTTCCTTTTATATTATCCTTGAAATGCAAAATTTCCAAAAACATTGTATATACGTCGACGCGCAATTAAAAAAGGAACATACCTGTCAAATTTCATGAAAATCTATTACCGCGTTTCGCCGTAAATGCGCAACATATAAACATTCGAACATTTGAATATTAAGAGAAATGCCTAACCGTCGACTTGAATCTTAGACCTCACTTCGCTCGGTCAACTATAGTGAGAGGTTACTTTTTATTTAGTAGCCAGTTCCTAGTTAGCGCAAATAGCGAAAGGTTCTCTATCGCAAGATATTTAACTAGTAGTTCTGTGAACAGTAGACCTCACGCAGTATTCTCATCCACAAGTACCTGATTGAAACTATAAACCTTATGGAAATACAGCAATAGACTAGCTTCTCCCACAACCTCCGTAAATACGGAGGTAGTGCTTCTCCACACATCTGTGTAATCACTTGTAAGCTGATTTATGATGAATAATTCTATAGTCTGATTTTTACTCTAATATTGGCGTATGAAGAAGGCTCCTTTTTCCTTTTATATTATCCTTGGAATGCAAAATTTCCAAAAACATTATATATACGTCGACGCGCAATTAAAAAAGGAACATACCTGTCAAATTTCATGAAAATCTATTACCGCGTTTCGCCGTAAATGCGCAACATATAAACATTTAAACATTAAGAGAAATGCCTAACCGTCGACTTGAATCTTAGACCTCACTTCGCTCGGTCAACTATAGTGAGAGGTTACTTTTTATTTAGTAGCCAGTTCCTAGTTAGCGCAAATAGCGAAAGGTTCTCTATCGCAAGATATTTAACTAGTAGTTCTGTGAACAGTAGACCTCACGCAGTATTCTCATCCACAAGTACCTGATTGAAACTATAAACCTTATGGAAATACAGCAATAGACTAGCTTCTCCCACAACCTCCGTAAATACGGAGGTAGTGCTTCTCCACACATCTGTGTAATCACTTGTAAGCTGATTTATGATGAATAATTCTATAGTCTGATTTTTACTCTAATATTGGCGTATGAAGAAGGCTCCTTTTTCCTTTTATATTATCCTTGGAATGCAAAATTTCCAAAAACATTGTATATACGTCGACGTGCAATTAAAAAAGGAACATACCTGTCAAATTTCATGAAATCTATTACCGCGTTTCGCCGTAAATGCGCAACATATAAACATTTAAACATTAAGAGAAATGCCAAACCGTCGACTTGAATCTTAAACCTCACTTCGCTCAGTGAACTATAGTGAGAGGTTACTTTTTATTTAGTAGCCAGTTCCTAGTTAGCGCAAATAGCGAACGGTTCTCTATCGCGAGATATTTAATTTATTGTAACATGAGGTTAACAAATTAATCCATTTTTTAGACAGACTATTTGTTTAGTCACACCTTGTTTAATTTTGTTTAATCTTAACTTTAACTTTGTTTAATCTTAACTTGAATGAATGAATGAACTCACAGCAGGATCAGGCGACGCATTAGCATCGCTGATATGAATGAACTTTTCAACTCCCATCTCGCGAGCAATCCTAGCCAATCGCCTGGCTCCCTCTACGTTCACCTCCTCGAAACTAAAGTTCTTAGTCTCCCAGTCGCGACCCACCATATTGATCACCACGTTCGAGTATTTCACCTAAAAAACACACAAAATATCATCAAATTCACCTTAAAAACACACAAAAAATCATCAAATTCACCTAAAAAACTCATGAAATGGATTTGGTTACCATGGAAGAATTTGCAATGTGAAATTTTCAGTTCCATATTATCATAGAGAAACATTAGCGTAAGTAGATATCCCAAGGTCTAGGGCGTTTATATCGCAACTTTTACTGTTATCTCAAGCCGATTACTGTCGATTATTGTAGATTTTTACTGTTTTGGCCGGGTGAGATTGTATGAGCGGCAAAATATGAGAGACTGCCAGCGTCACATAGCTTTATGAGAAAGAACTACGTGGACTTGAGATAACACAAAAAGTTACGACATAAACACCCTATACCATGGGATATCTACTTATGCTATCATTTCTCTATGATATTATCATCAAAATTTTATATTTGACTGCTTTTTAAATGTGAATTTGTGATTAGAAATAAGTTTTCTCAAGTTTGAACTTTATAAAATAAAAGCTCAGGAAATGAAAGTGCAAACTTTTAGTGAGAAAGATGAAGAGCCCAATATATAACCTATAAACTTGAGTGTTAATAGGAAATGGCATTGGGTAATACACGGCGAGGCAGAACATCCGAAAGGATCTCTCTTTTTTGATAAAAGCCATAGGAATAAATAAATATAACTCATCAAATTCACCTCAAAAATGGAATTCGATTAAATAAAAGCATAGAGACGATAGCCCATGGTTTGTAGAATCCATTAAGTTTGGAAGTTTTATATCAAATTATGGTTTGTGTATCAAGTTTAGATGATACTGTATCATCTGTGGTGATACTCTATCATTTATAGTAATATCATGTAAAAAATATAGCATAAGAAGATATGCCATGGTTTGTAGAATTCATTCTAATTTTTGGAAGTTTTGTATCAAATTATGGTTTGTGTATCAAGTTTAGATGATACTGTATCATTTGTAGTGATACTGTATCATCTATGGTGATAGTATAGAGAAGAGATGGCATTATTCCATAGTATAGGGCGTTTGTGTTTCAAATTCACTGTCAACTCAAGCCGACCCTAGTAGTTGTTTTTGGTGAAGCTATGTGACGCTGGTAGTTTCGCATACTGTGCCGTTCTTAAGGTGCGTACAGACTTTCGCTCTGCTCCGCAACCGAACGTCACTCGAGCAGAGCGATTGATGATCGACCGGGGAGCAAGAGTGGTTCGACCGGGGAACGAGAGAAGATCTAACATCTCCCGTAACCTTCATGATCGGTGCGACTGCAGAGCGGGGGCGGAGCGACTGCGGAGCGATGGAGGAACGAGGGCGGAGCGTGCGCGGAGCGGGTTGGAGGCGCGTATATCTGTACGCAGCTTTACACTCTCACTCCCAAGCAAAACACTAATAATAGATAGTACCGTAATCGACAGTTATCGGTTTGAGTAAAAGTGAAATTTGCAACATCAACGTCGTATACCATGGGGTATCTTCTAAAGGTGCGTACAGATATACGCGCCGCGAACATGAGAAATTCATTTTTAATCAGCTGATTATATTTGTATTTTTACAGAAACGGTAAGATACAGATACAAAAAGCTTGGCATCAGCTGATTAAAAGTGAATTGCTCATGTTCGCGGCGCGTTAATCTGTACGCACCTTTATGCTTTCTTTTTCCCTATGATATTACAGAACCTTCCTTACTGTCTACTACTGTCTATTGTCTATTATTACTGTTTTAGCCACATGAGAGTGTGAGAACGGCACAGTATGAGAGACTACCAGCGTCACATAGCTTCACGAAAAACAACTACTAGAACTGACATTTGCAACATAAACGCCCTAAACACCATAGCATAACTTCTTATGCTATCACCAGAAATGATACAGTATCACCACAAATGATGTAGTATCATCTCAACTTGATACACAACACCATTATTTGATAAAAAACTTCCAAGGTTTGAATGAATTCTACAAACCATGCCATATATTCTCATGCTATCTCTTTATCTATGCTGCTATTGATGCAGTGATATCTATGCAGTGTCACATAGTTTCACGAAACTACTAGGACTATCTGTTTAGAGAAATATGAAACATAAACGCATTCTATACCATATAAACTTCATATCACATCTCTATAAAAAATAGTTGCTAAATAATTTAGCAAGAGGTATTTTTCTCCCTTTCTTTTTTTATCGATTTCAAATTTATTTGTAGGCTATTGCGTTTATTGTAATTTACTTGATTGGAGAGCAATTTTTGGGATTTTTTCGTCTGCTCCCATATTTTTGTAATCATTAATGTTCCAATGCAATTTGAATTATTTCTCTTAACTTTCATTGCTTTTAATAGAACAGCTGACAGAATATCAGTGGCACTTTGAGAGAGTTCTTCAGCCCGGGGGCTTACTAGTTAAACTACAGTAACTATATAACCGGTTAATTTGATATAGTTGCTGTAGTTATACTACATATTGTGATTCATGCGAATGAATTATGGAATTAATTACCGCCTTTCGAATGCTGCTCTCGTCTTTCAGGTGATAGTGATGAAATAGCACCTGACCCAAGTCACCTGCAACACGCTTCGGGTGAATGTCGTAGTATTCTCCACGATAGGGCAGGATCATCTGAAACATTCATTCATTGAAATAGATATTTCATTCATAAAAAATGATAGTTCATTCGTAAAAAGTGGTTGAGACAGATTTCGTAATAGAGGGCAGCATCAGCTGCAGCATACATTCATGAAATTGATATTTCATTCATGAAAAGTAGTGGAGACAGATCTAGTAGTAGAGTGTAGCATCAGCAGCCACATTCATTCATGAAATTGTTTTTTTTTCTATTTTTATTACAAGTAGCCCTTTACAGAAAAGAGATAAATTTTTCATTCATGAAAAGTAAGAGAGAAGGATCTATCTTATAATAGTAGCCTGTACACAATCACAGAATTTGAATAACAAGAAAACAACATCTTTCCCACATAACAGAATAACTCTGTGCTGGTTGCACAAAATCCGGTTAAATTTTAATCGTGATTAATTTCATGAGAACCATTCTTTTCGAAAATCTCCTTCTGTGATTGGTTCTTGTGAGATTAATCACGATTAAAATTTAAGGAGCTTTTATGCGACCGGGCCAAAGGTCTTTAGATAAAACGCTTTAATGAATTGAGCTTTCAATGTCTATTTTTAGATTGGAACAGATCTATACTGATATTAATAGAATCTAGTTAGTTAGTATGTCTGATAAGTTTAATCTTAGCCTTACTATATTGATGTCCATTATATAATCGCGGTATTCAATTTATATTAGTGCTGCTATCCCTTATATTAACAGCTGTGCTTTCAATGTAAGTCTGTGTTCTATTTATGGCTCAAAATTTTTCTTAATAACTCAATGTTTTCAAGTTCTGAGAGTTTATTGAATGCAATCATTCTATAATAATCGGTTTTTAGTCAAATCAAAATCAAAATTTCTAGTTTATTTGTGGACTGAAAAGTGGACTTGAATCAATTCAAGTGGATAGCATAACCTGTAATTTTTATTCATTCATAACTCTACCTTCATTGTATTATCGTTCATCTCATAATCATTCAGTTTTGGTAGAGAGTAAGTGGGGAGGATATTTTTAATATTCTTTCCGAAGAATGGACATTGATATGTCCAAAGCTCCGCCAATTTATGTAGATGCATAACAATATAATTATCTACAGTTATTACAGATTGCTTTTTCCATATCATATACAGTTCAATAATTACTTTCTTAGTCTATATTATGTAAATTCATCTATAATTTTGCTGTATTGTAGGCTATTGTATATAAGTGTATAAGCCAGTATATATTGTAATCTACATAAAAAAAGTACTCAATCAATCAATCAACAACTAGGCTTAAAATACTTCTGGAAAGTCGCCTTTGTAAAATAGTGA